>NC_084717.1:12111220-12413900 GCF_033807575.1 Cydia pomonella | reverse complement strand
GTTACCTACTTAATTCAAACAACGTAAAGTATCAAATACAAAAAAGAACACTAATTTAACCGTAAGTTTTAATTTAAGGAATAATAGTAATAGTTATGCATTTTCCTAACAAATCAGTAACCCTACTTACAAAATACTTAACATTTATGACACATCATTCCAAACAAATAACTTATCGACACATCAACACTAACCATAAAAATAACACGAGACACATGTTTCACAAATACAGTATTATTATGAGAAAATAGCGTTTTAGGGCACGCGTTTACAGAAAACGGGAATGGGTCGCTGGGGTCAGCAGGGGCGCAAAGAAAGGGTTGAGCCCCAACTGGCCATGTGGCAGCGGCAGCGCGTGGGTTGAGCGGGTATCTACTTTGGTACTTATTTAATAATGTTGCTTTATTGTAGAATCGCAGTATAGGTAGGTATTGGTGAGAGTGGTGCATTACGCTGCATATACATTCCTAATGCACCTTTAATCATTTTTCATATTGTAGTTAGTTATTTAAGTTATTTTCCTTTTTTCCTCTCTGTAATATTGTTTTTTAACAGTTATTGAGATGACAAATTAAATATTTTGTTAACCCTCTTATAAATAAGCTTTTTTTGCTCGAAATAAATAATAAATCCTATAAAAATGTATACAATGTTTACTTTCAAATTGGTTAGAGCGAAGAAGTAACAATGATCGGAAGCCCTTATTTTGTCGTCTTGCATTCGTTGAGTTACAGTTCACACTGACCTGAAATCAATATCACTGTTTTGAAACTTGTCTGCATTTACTTACCTGAACCCCTACCTGTAAATTTATTCGATAGCGTGTTAAGTCTCATTTTGTATGGGATTTATAAACAGCGCGCCAAGCGGGACGTTTGAGAAACTCAAAATCCCATACAAAATGAGACTTAAAGCAGAAGCGTACGTCACGTCTCGCCCTCGAGAGTAGGGTTTAGACTAGGGTTACTGGTACGTACTAGGGTCAAACAGTATTTGAGCTGAGTCTGAGCGTTAGTTCAGACATTCGCTCCACGCCGCAGTAATTGCCGGTGCAAATGAGACGCGTCACGCAGCCACCGCGCCTGGACCGCCGCACCTTACACTGGAAAGCGTCCTTTACGTTGCAATTTGCAACGTGGGTACACCGTCGGCCTATCTGTCAGTTACGATCGCAAATCTATCGCATAGTGTTGAAGAAAATTGCTATTAAAGTTAAAATCTCTTTCACTGGAAAAGTAATTAGCCGAACTTCTTATATAACTGAAATTAAATATGTAATAAAGACCAACATCTTACACTCAATTTTGTTGTTACAAGCCAACCTGTTGTGTTGGCCGGTGTAACACATAGTTCGTAAGTCCCAATTTATTTGCAAGTAGTAACAAAATATATTGTTATTTCTTTCGCTGTGAAATTGACTATTAACGTCCAAGCGGGAAAAATCGTCATGTCAGGAAAAGGATTATGTCAGCGATTGCCGATAATTATTATTATAGGAAAGTGACCATGTGTCGGTAACCTAACTTGACCGATGTTTTTCTAGCTTAAGACATCTAACACAAACTGTTTTTTTTTTTAAATTAAGGCACATAAATAGAAACATTGTATAGGCCGACGGGAATTAAATGTGACGTTCGGATGTCAACTCCAGCTGCATTATTACTGTAGTAACGTCATAATCGCGGCGGCAGAGGTCACTCATTTTTCAAGTAAATTGCAACAACGACGCCGCATCAGCACCTAATGCAGCTGCAGGCTGCAGTTGAAATCCGAATGTCACCTTTACGGTTGCTTTTGTTGCAGAAACGAGCTGCCTTTTAATCTTTAGTATAGATGGAAGAAACCATTAAGTACAAACTATAAATTAAAACAGCCACATTCCATACATATAAAATTACGCTATTAAGTAGATAACCTAACCCAGCTCATTCTTAATGATAATGAGTAGGTATCCTTTCCACGTCAACTGTGCGCCGCACTTTACAACAAAATGTCTCCCTTTCACCTTCTGCTTTCGCTTGGGTAATCTTATTTCCGCGCTATTCAAAGAATCATCATCTCATTAGCCATAGATCCAAGGTCCAAACTCCTGAGGCAGATTTGGGGACTTAAAATGTATTACCTTTTATTGTGATCCTCAACACGGATTAAGAGAGAGCGCGGTTTTGAATTTTGATTCGGATTGTAGCATTGATCTTGACCAGTTGACAATGAGCTCTCACGTCTTATTGGTCACCTTGTTTCTAGTATGTTTGTCAAAGTTTTAGCGGGAATAGAGAGGTCAAATTACGCAGGTTTATTTGTAACTATGCGCACCTATCTTGCCTATTGCTTTGATTACATTCTACAGAATGGTTTTTAATGAAGATTTTGAATGTTTGAGGCGTGGTTAAGAACACTTTGGAGCCTTTGTGGTGAATCTCTTGAATAACATTGAGTCCAGTTTTGCAAAGCACTTTAGTAATTAGGTTTCTGTTTATTATCTAAATATACGAACTGTATTGTCAAATTTTTTCAGGTTATTTGCGCATTCGTAAACTTCATTATAAATTAGTACAAGCTACTAAAAGTGACACTGATAAGAACTGGCCGCGTAGCCAACGTTACAATCGTTCACGATCCGTAGCGTATCGTAGCTATCTCTCTCTATCACTCTTCCATATTAGTGCGACTGTGACAGTTCAGTTTCGTTCGCCACGGAGCGTGAACGATATGCACGTTGGCTATTACTATTACGCGGCCTGATATGAAGGTGCAAAAAGACGTTCCTTACCTCTTTGACCATTTTTTTTACTGTGACAAGATTCGATATTGACGGTCACTATACCTACTGTAAAATCTGACATATAGGTACAAATTACGCTAATGCGTATGTACTTAGTGAACAGTGACGCACAAAAAACCCGAATGAAATAATTTACTACTTTACATCAGCATACAGTTAATCTTAACTTTCTAAACCGCTGCCTTCGGTCCTACACATTAGTATTTCATCTACCCATACAAAGGTAGACACCCCCAGGGTAAATAACAAAGAAATATATAGCACAAAAGGTTCCGGGAGGGAATGTGGACAATTTTACACGAGTATTTAGAACCCCACTGTCCAACGGTCTCGGAAAATTGCTGAGTTAGAGCTGCCCTTATTTTATCGATGGATTTCCTTTGTGTTTAGTTTTTATTTAAACTTGCATATTTTTTGTAGCTAAATTCAGTTAGGTGTAAATGTGTATACCTGGGTTTGCGTTTTTTACTTTACCTTTTATTGCTTTAAAAATTCTTTACGTCGAAGGAAGCTTACAAATATCTTTTGGGGATGTTTTTGTGTCTAAAATACATAATAGGTATATTCCTATCATAAAAAAATACATCTAGAATACTACTGTCTCACGGTTACGGAAAATTATCGACGTTGTTGAAGTTGTTTTGTTTACCAATACCTTAATCAACTTTCTTGAGTCATAATTTTCTATTTTTTTTTATTTGACGTACAGCCTTAATATTTCCTGCTAATTATAATTTGCTAAGCAAAATTATTTAATAGCGCCAGCCTATCCTGACCCAAATATTGAATAGCGAACAACTTTTATCGACAACAAAACTATCGATAACCCCCCCAACTCGAGACACCATCATCAACACCGCATTCGGAAAATCTACACTTAACCGAAGAGCCAGCCCACCCATTTATCCTTACACTCGTCCTGGGGGGAGGGGGGCTGACTAATTCGGGGGGCAAAGGGCAACGCAAGCTAAGCGATGTAGCTCTTATTGCCTCTTTGTGAGATTTTTGTACGATTTACATATTTGTTTTGAACTTTGATTACAAGAGCGGGATAATTAAAAGAAGAGTCAGTTTTCGTAGTAATATCATAATAAGGTATCATACGAAAGTTTTTGTATTTTCTAATTGCTTAATATAAAAATAACGATAGCTATGTGCGAAATTAAATATTCAAATTGCCATTTTTAAAGTATGTTCGCTTATTTAAGGGTTAAATAATCGCTTGATGTACAATTTAAAAAATCTAACCTTACCCAACTAAATACTAAATAATATTAGAAAACAGAAAAACTGGGTTTAAAATAATACAGACCAGTTTTTTTTAACCAATTGACCACGGTCATTTAAGTTTATAATAATAGGCTACCAACTCTCACAGCGCAGCGTTGGCTACCTTCTTTATATAATCATTTTAGTAGACGAACCAAAGTTAACCCAACACCCTCTGTTTTTAACCGTCAAAGGTCCACGGCTCTCAAAGTAAGGTTCGAAATAAATTACAATCAGCCTTCATACATACCCCCCCTCCCCCCAGTAGGAGGGGGTTCCGGGCCATCAGTTTGGCCACGGCAATTCAGATGATGAATTAATCCACCAAATGTGACGGTATCACTTAGCCCTAATGTACGGGTATAATGTTACCCGAAAATTTCGCCCAACCGGGCCTTTAAAATCCCGGTTTAATGTTGTCTTTTGTTTTCTTTATGTGGCACCTTGTGCATTGTTTTAGTTTAGTTTGAACCGGATTTTTCAGGGCGATTAAGAGGCTTAGAGTGACCAGTATAAATTACTTTCTAACATACTTACATAATTTCAAATTAGACTTAATGTTAGACGTAAATCTGTTTCTGGTAAATTATTCAAAATGTTTTGTTTTACAACTCAGAACACAAATCCAAGATATACGCCAATAAAATCCATGTTTTACCTTACTGACTTCTCATGTGGACTAATACCTACATAGGTACCTATAAAAAAACCTCAGACAAGATTTTTTTTATATTAGTTTGTAAAATTCTAACAACAAAATGATGAGTGTTAATATTATACACTTTGAGTAATTTATACAGATGACATGTCTAATTCTACCAAAAAATGTATTTTTCCCTAAAATAGGTCAAAAATCCCTAAAACAGAACATCTCCATCGCGGCACAGTAACAGCGAAGTGTTCAGAATAAAGGTGTTGTTTTAATTACATTATCAGCGCGGCACACGCGTGGGGGTGGACCCTACTCACGGGCTGAAAGACATTCAAATAATAGTCTTTGGAGAAAAGTGGGACGTGAGGGTGGTAGCGGTAGGAACTGGTATTTTGAGGAGTTTTTAGTTAGGTAATTATGAGTATGTGTAAGACTTTAACACTTTCGGTGCCGGGCGTCCCTGCTTCCAGTAGGTACAAAATTAACACACATACGTGTTCTTAGCAGTGAATGTGTTGGAAATAGGAAAAGGTTTACTTTACCCAACAAAATATAACAATTAAAACAATCATCATCATCACCATCATTTCAGTCGAAAGACGTCCACTGCTGGACATACCCCTCCCCAAGGATATCCACAACGAACGGTCATTTGCTGCCCTCAAACAACGGTTTCCCGCGACTTTACCCAGATCGTCGATCCATCTAGTCTGGGGCCCTGCGCCTTCCGGTACGTAGTCGCAACTCGAGAACCTTTCTGCCCCATCGGCCATTGGTTCTGAAAGCAATGTGACCGGCCCACAAACATAAAGAATACAGTTTAATTATTAAAATATAAGAAAACTGCAACTTAAAATACCGGGAGTTTCCTGTAACAGGAGCAATAAATTAAACTGTAGGCTGTACTCCTCAAACTGACCAACATTTGTCTAACAACTTTGAAAAATAACTTACCTAAATATATGTTTTGATTTTTATTACACATTGATGTTAATTCTAAGACGCAATGTATTGCGAATTTTGTTATGTTTAAAGCGTGACAAGCAACGTCAAACACACTGATGTCAGCGTCCATTGAAAATAATATAAAAGTTGTAGAAAAAGTTATATCGTTTTAAGAGTAGAATATATGGTTTAATTATTTGCTCGTGTTACAGGAAAGACCCGGTATATCAATAACTTTTATTGCTGCGCTACTGTGTTCGTAGCAAGTAGTAGCTACGACGGCTACAGATAAAAAAACAGCAGCCAAATAACACTAGACCCTACTCATAGTGTTGTGTTCCTGCCGGTGAGTAAGGTTGCCAGAGCTCAACTAGGGGGGGCGGGTTTAGGGTCGCCAACGCGCATACGTAACTCCTCTGGAGTTCCAGGCGTACATAGGCTACGGTGACTGCTTACCATCAGGCGGGCCGTATGCTTGTTTGCCACCGACGTAGTATAAAAAAAAACTCCATAAATTATTATACACATTGATAATTTTCTTAAAATTAATTTAAAAGCTACATTCGAAGTATGTTATGAACTTATTTATTAGACAATACAATATATAGTTCGTGTCATCCACGATAACGCGCAGATTTGTCAATCTAACCTTTAATAACATGACAATACGATTCAACGCACGCGTCTTCGTGAATGGCACGATATATACCTACCTAGAAATAAGCGACTTCATTATTAATAAATATATTTTTATTATGGTTATAACAGAAATCCCAAGTAATACAAGTATTTTATTACACAAAAATACTATTCCTAAATACTTATCCTAACCAGTATTTCGTACGGAAGACCGCCCAACAAGTATTTCGTACGCTCAACCCTTCCACACAAATGTCGGGTACGCAAAGGAAGTTTTGATTGCGCCGACTGTCACGGTTGACGTGCCCGATGAATTGGTACCTTCGCGAGTTCTGGACACTTTTAATAATGTACCCGACTGTACGTACCCACTTAGTGTCGGGGTATTGATGGGCGCACAATGTTTTGCTAATGTTACCTATCTATCAGTTATTACACAACTGAGTGATACACGGTGTTTTAAAAATCCTACCTTTTTATGATCTTAAGCGAAAGGATGGAATTTTTAGAATACTTTCCAACCTACTTTCCCTTTGAATGGATGAATTGACGGTTTATGAGAAAAATAAAAGAAAAATCCATGAGAATGTTTTTTTTTACGATTCTTTTTTGTGACAGAGCAACATGTTATTTAAACACATGTAATAATTATTATTTACATTACAACATACAAAAAGGATTAAAATATCATTAATAGCGATGCGGTCAAACTTACCAACAACTAATAGAATAAGGAAATAAAAAATATAATATTCCACAGTCACCTTACAAAAGCACTTCATCAACGTTCACACACACAACCTTACTCACACTACCACAAAAGTAGGGGTCGCGTTGACCAATCGCATGCATTTAACCCTTTTATGAGGATTAGGCGAGCATTGTTTCAAATCTCCGAGTTTCCCAACGTCTGAATTCGGAGCGGCCGCCATTTTGTTCATTTAAAATGGACGCTGTAACAATGAGTCGCCATTGTGCCCGGATTGAACGAATGTAACCATTGTTTTAGTTTTCTAATGCTTGCATTTTTTATTTCGCAGGGTCTTTCATTCGTGTTTTCATCTGTTAATTCTTTTATCACGAAGTGTTTAATGGTAAGTGGAGGTGTTATTTTTCCTTTAACGAGTTGTCTACATAGAAACGATGTTGCTAGAGTCTGTTCGGAAAGTGAAGAGTCGTGGAATGTATGGGGCCCAATACATTCCACGACTCTTCTCTTTCCGAACAGACTCTAAGCGCATTTAAAGCTAATATTTTTTTATTTTGCCGATGGGCAATATGAAAATAGCCATAGAAGATAGAAGTTATTTGTAAGTTGTAAGTTGTTATGTTGATACCTACATCATACATATTGGTTTAATTTATTTTCTGTTATATTAATAAATGATGTCACTATAAAATTAATGTCACAGTAAATGTTGTATTGACTTATTCAAGAGCCCTTAAGAGTACTTAGCCCAAGAGTACTTACAGGATTAATTTTTGAATTTAGAATTTTTTAATTGAGGTTGAAAAGATGGTGTCTATTTTTTATAAAGATTGCGTAGTTGGCGTCGAAAGGCGCTCACAAATATCTGAATACGAAAATTTTTTTGTACTATTATTTTATTAATTAAATTTAGAAGCTTTACGGAAACAAAAAAAGACAACACTTATTTTTTTTTTTGTATATTAAATCCAAAAGTTTCTAAAAAAATACTTAGTTCACTACATTGTAACCAAATTACTTACCTTTCACCATTTAATTTCATTCTATTACATTATTATAGAACCCTAAATACAAACCAGAAATTCTAGTTCTCATTGTCACCTTTCAAAGCGGCCTGGGGTCACAGAACTAGATCATTCCATTGAAACGAGCGACCAACTGCGCGGTAGGCCAACAAAAAAAAAAATTACCCGATTTGGGCCAATATTGTCTAATTTTCGGTAATAAAGTTTTGTCAACACGAGGCGCGATGGGTCGCGAGCAGTGGAGGGTTAAATTTGACAAATTATTACTGGCCAGTGTTGATGTTTGGGTTTTTGAATCATCGATCATTATTTTGTTTATGTCATCCGTTAATTTTTGTCATGTATTCAATGTGATGTTTTGAAATTACCTTTCTTCTATTTTATCGCTTCTGACCAATACGGTCTGCCATTTTTATTTTATGATTTGTTTCTTCAATACGGGGTTTTGATCTATTTTAATCAAACAATAATGAATTTAATTCACATAATACATAAAACAAATCAATTTAGATTTTATATCGCATGTGTTTATGTCTGAATTATTTGTTTAAATATATAATTAATTTAATCACTAAAATAAGTATGATTCACCCTATTCATTAAAAAAATATACTGAAATAAAACTTTACTCAATATGTATGTAAAAAGTTTTCATTTTTTTATTTATATTTAGCCATCGCAAATTGTGGACATTCAAGCGTGCTAAATCGGCCAACAATCATATCAAACAAACTTACCATTTAAAAGAAAATAAGACTGTAATAATAAAATTACCCATCTTTACTGAAGCGATGACCCATCCCCAAAGACATCTGTGGCCAAAGCATTCGTGTAATGGTCATATTAGTATGGAGATTGGGCTCAGGTGCGGCAAGCTCGCCTCAAAGCAACTATATGACTAGAAAATTACGTCGAGCGGGTAGGTGGTACTCACTTATACAAACACATCGTTAGGTACATTAAAAAAATCACGTAAATAGGTAGGTACTCACATTTTATGATGACTTGTTTTTTAATGAAACAAAAATTAGGTTCTTGAATTTGCTATAGTTTGTCATTGTCGTTCGAATTATAAAATTGTTATTTGTAAAAACTACATTTTCGCAAAGATTTTGAATGATAACACTTAACGCCAGTAATTAAATATTATTTAAATCCATCGTCATATCACGTATGAATCACGAAACAATACTCAGCATGTACATATACATAAAAACCCCTGCGACGCCGAAAATATATTCCTATGATTCTTAGATTTATCAACGTTTAAGTTAAAACGATATTATTGTCGGACTGACGCGACAAAGCATGGAGTGTCATAATAAACGTCACACAGTGTGTTAAAAACCATAATTTTGTCGCAATCCGCTTTTATTTGAAAAATTCATGGTTCTCATCGTCTTAAGCAGCACACAAAAACTGCGGCTTGCCACAGCCTTCTAGTTTTTATGTTATCAAATATCAAAGTTAACCTCCTAAGACCCTGAGTACAAATTTTTATACATATTCCAAAATGTATTTTGAAGTTTTATTATGTAACTAAGGGTTCCAAATTCAAAAACAAAACAATTGCTTCTGGGTCTCAGGAGGTTTAAGCATATTATTTATATAATACAAATTATATACAAATATGACGCGTTATATTTTCATAGGCATTTTGACGATTACACATTTGATGCTGATACTTTCACACTTGCTTGAAGCATTTTCTATCACATATCTACGTAGGTACTTTAGCTTTAAACACAATAGTTACACATACAGCTACATTGTAATTGAGAACATTTACCTACAAGCTTCAGGCTCGGAAGCTGCATTGAAGCCTCCCTTTGAATTTTTACCCCGTGTGCCTTTCATCTCACGTGATGAGAGATGACGTTGATTAGAAATGCGCTCTCATGCGTACCGATAGCTGTTGTAATAAGTATAGGTTTATCAACATTTTATTTACAATAACAATTTCCATAATGGATATACACAGAGGATTACTGTAACTAGCTTAAATCTAAAATGGACCTTTGGGGCATTGTACTAAGGATGCTGGTGGCATTTCCTTGTTGTATCGCAATTCTGATACGATGTGCGAGGAAGCTCTTCGAACACGCTCTTGTCAACCAGACGCTTCGCAATTTCTGCGAAAAACTTGTGCGTAGTGTTACCCCATGGACCTAGTTTCAACGCCAGACAGCCGTATTTAATTGTTTATATATATATTTGTTCCGTATGTTTAGGTACTTGAAAATCGTGTCATAGGTATTGCACCTTATTATTATATCAGGGGCCAAACGTTAGTCGGAAAGTAAAATATATCAGTATCCCTAGTGTAAATAAATTCGATTTCGAAACGTGACGTACGCGTTTGCGTTTAGTCTCATTTTGTATTGGATTTAGAAAGAGCGCGCCAAGCGGGACGTTTTGGAAACTCAAAATCCTATACAAAATGAGACTTAACGCAAACGCGTTCGTCACGTTATGATGTCGATCAAATTTACACTAGGGGTACTGTACCCCTAGTGTAAATAAATTCGATTTTGAAACGTGACGTACGCGTTTGCGTTTAGTCTCATTTTGTATTGGATTTAGAAAGAGCGCGCCAAGCGGGACGTTTTGGAAACTCAAAATCCTATACAAAATGAGACTTAACGCAAACGCGTTCGTCACGTTATGATGTCGATAAAATTTACACTAGGGGTACGGATAACAAATGTTATTTCAGATATTAATTAAGTTTCGATTGGCGTTTCCTACAAACCATTGTCACTTGGCTAGGCTTCCTAGTATTAAAATTTCCCAAAAATAATTTCTATAAAGTATTATCTTTCTGGATATTAATCAAGAGGGGAAAATGGGGACTACGTTCGTAAGGAGAAGAGGCCACTTGACTTCGTCCCTTTTCGAATCAATTGTAATCTCAGAAGCGTGTCTAAAAATACGTGAGTTAAACCTTAAAACTAGTTTAATGTTAGCATGACTCACGACAGTTTAAATTCCATTATACTCGTAACATCGTTCTTTGGCTTGTTGTCTTATGTTAATCATAACGATAATTATATTAATACATATAGTTAGTTAAAATTCTAACGATTAGGGCTAAGAGCGACCAATTTTACCACAGATATTTTGGCACTGAAAAGTCCGCAGAAAGCTCGGCCGAATTTCACCTTCACGTACAAATGGAGTTTCGTTCTAATTTTAAAACTGCGTGTTGGATTGTAATGAAACATTGCACATACAATGATATGAGGTATATTTATGCTAATAATTAGTTTATATAGCTCCAGCTTATAAAACAAAGGAAAAAGAGCAGAAACAAGTTTTGTATGAAAAACATAAATTCGCTTTATTTTTTTAACTGTTATATCTGACATACATAGTTATGGCTACATAAAATAATTACAGGTATTCTTATTCCATTGTAAGTGCAAAGTTTCAGAGCAATCTAGGGAGTCGTTTTAAAATGAGAGCATAACTACTTTTGTAAGGAGAACCGATCTTGCTTCGGACTCTAACTTTTATGTTTTTATTTAAAAATTCTTAAACATACTCCTATACCTATTTTAAAATTTAATGTCTGACGTAACATGATAGTTTCAGCGGAACCCCAAACAACTATCATTAGTAAGCCCCACTAGTTGTAAGGGCTTAATTAGCGCCAAGAGCAGCCCTAGATTGCCACTTCGCGTCACGTGTTGCCGATGCCAATTACGATCGCTATTGTAGCCTTTTGAAAAAGTGACGCGAGTGACGCGGTGACGCAAATGACGATGTGACGCGACGCGATGCAGCACTTGGCCCTGTAGCGTCATTGAAATGTTTTGAGTGGGCGTTTCTAGTATTCATCGGTTTGTATAACTCTGGTTATAGTAGTAGTTATATTAGGTTGTATTTTATACATTAATTAGAACACAATGTTATATAAGTCTCCGTAGCCTATGTACGCCTGCAACTCAAGTGACATGCGCCCCTCGTTGAGCTCTAACAACCTTGCTCACCGGCAGGAACACAACACTATGAGTACATAAACTACGGAGACTACTTACCATTAGGCGGGCCGTGTGCTTGTTTGCCACCTTCGTAGTATAAAAAAGTCCCTAAGTAATACACAATTACTTATTATTATTACGTATATATGTACACCCCTATAATGGAACAGGCAAAAGTAATGTGATGGTATAGACAAATCCTGTAAAACAAGTATTTACAATCAGTTTATAATCGCTGGTAACATTTTACCATTAACAAGAGACAAAGAGCTGCTTAAGTTTAATTTTTCATTGATATTTGTTATTTTGAAAAAGAATGGCGCCATACATCCCATGACTGGAGCAAAAAACCAGTTTGAATTGGTTAATAATATTAAAACCAATTGCAGTAGCTTTCATTTAATACATAGAAAATAAAAAGGACAAATTGGACATTCAACTTTTAAACCGTTAAGCGGTAGAAACACACACACACAGGGGTACATATACAGGGGTCGATGAAATATCAAAACACTCCAAAATTTCCCTTAAATGTTCCATAATTGGTGCCGTTAACATATATGTTACATAGTGACGGATTGGTTTGAATAAAAATATTGAATCTTTTTAGCTCATGGGTTTGGTGTTATCTACTTAAAAGTCGAAGGTACCTAAGCAAATAAAAATATTTATTTACAATAAAAATACTCGTATAGTCGAATTGTTGTTTTGGTAAAAATACTTTTAATTAAAACGTTTTTTTAATGATTGCATATTCCTAGAATATTTTTACTATTCAAGTAATGGTGGTAAGTAAGTGATGATGATGTATGTAAAATGAGATAACTATTTTTTCTCAAATTAATAGAAATAGAAATTATTTATTGACTGAATAATAAATAAATTAAATGACATATAATTTACTACCTATATGACAACTAGTATAATAAATAAATTAAATGAGATATAATTTACTACCTATATGACAACTAGTAATTTAGATATTACATATTTATATTCGTTTTAAATTATAACATGATTTATAGAACCCTTTTAGCCGGAAAAATCAAACCATGCCGAAAAAAAAAATCAATTTATCATATTTCCAGAAAGCATTATAAAAACAATAAGTATGCTAAAAAGTCCACTAGGTATTCTTAAAAGAACGGAGATTTGCTTGGCATTTGATTTGCAGAAAGCGTCTGAATATAACATGAGAGCAATCATCGGGAACATTGATCGAAGTATTGTTCCGGCGGTTGTCGATAAAACCACCTATGGTTTTAAGAAGAGAAGCACTTACTGGGACGGTGTTATGCGAGAATTGACTCTGTGTAAAATATTAACTGGCATTTTAATGACAGTGTAAGTAAGTTCAACCGAGATACATATGGATGCATATGGGGTTATTGCGTCAATTTGTTATTTCTCGAATACGATTACACTTTATTTCCGAGTACTGTAGTAGTAGCTCCTGATTTTAGCATTTCAGGACGGGAGCTCTCGTAATTCATGTTGCTGTTATTAAAATAATAACACAAATAGAAACAATAACCCCATAGTCGCATTTATCCCGATCGCCCTTAACCGATTTAATTTCACAATAACGAACTACTTATCACAGACGACCGGTTTGGCCTAGTGGGTAGTGACCCTGCCTACGAAGCTGATGGTCCCGGGTTCAAATCCTGGTAAGGGCATTTATTCGTGTGATGAGCATGGATATTTGTTCCTGAGTCATGGGGGTTTTCTATGTATTTAAGTATTTATAAATATTTATATATTATATATATCGTTGTCTAAGTACCCTCAACACAAGCCTTATTGAGCTTACTGTGGGACTTAGTCAATTTGTGTAATAATGTTCTATAATGTTCTATAATATTTATACATCTAACTGTTTTAATTTAAAAGGTTTACTTTAGAAATATTATTTCCAAAATACTGTTGATTCTGTGTATTGAAGAGTCCCGAGTTTTAATATAATAATAATAATAAATTTTCTTTATTCAGATAACTAGGATCCATTGTGGTTAGGTACATAGTGACTTAAAATCTATTGTTAATATTTTAAATAATAAATTAATTAAATTAATTAAATAAGAATCCGCAATAAATTAGATTAACGGTCACAGTAAATAAATAAATTAAATTTAAATTCACAATAATATAAATAAATTAACTTGAAATGCACAATAAAATAACTAAATTAAATTAAAATGCACGCAATTAAACTACCCATGATCATTAATTTATTAATATGTTTGTGCATGGGAGAATCAGGCTTTCCTACAAACATTTTCAGGATGCCGTTAGAACTGCTCCGCATCCTACTCACTAGCGAGGCAGTTCTTTTGCGTATGATGGCGTGAAACCCGTCTGTGCGCGCCTCCGCAAACATTTTTGAAGCACTACATAAGAAATATAAGAATATAGGCAAACCTTTTGTGATGATCCATACTTTTTAAAATTCGTATGTCTATGATGTATGCGTATAGGTTACCTAAATGAAAAAAAAATGGGAACCATTTATCTGTACCCTATCAAAATCAATAATGCCTACGTCTTCATTGTTCTAAATAGCTATGAAAATTGAAAATACAATTACTGAGAAATGAAGTAGGTACATTTTTATCTTTTCGTCCTCCTCTCATCATCATCCTCTTTACAAGTTTGCATTCATTTGTAACTTATACACGTTACACTGTGTATTTTTAATTTGATTAACCAGACACTTAAACTAGACGTAGTTTTTAGTGCTATAAAACGACTCTGAAAGTTTTTTGTAGCATAATTATTTTTGGAATTTTTTTCAATTTTTCAGTTGTGTTGTGAAGTCGCGTCATTTCAAGCAACGTTTCGAGTTAAAACAAAGTATATTTTATATGAAAAAAAAAGTCGTCTATTTCTTTTATAAAACCTATGAAAGTGTTTTCAATAAAGCCTGAACTAACTACCCTTTGATTATGCGGTCATATCAAAAATACAAGCTGTACCTGACATTTTTTGTATCTATTTTAAAAATTATTAACATTTTAATCTTTATCCTAATTGACATTGTAATTTTTATTTCATTTAATTCTGAATTAACTTTTCCTTAAGTGACATATATGCCAATGACAATGTATGATTATTACTGAACAAATGATATGATATATATTAAAATTAAAATAGTATTGTTGAATCCGTATTGCAGACAGCAGTCATCGCCGGAGGCAGGCGGTCGTCATTAAAAGGCTTTTAATTTTTGATGCAGCCCCAACCCATCTGGAATCTGGAACAAATACAAAATATTACAATGACTACATATACAAACTAGTCGAATATGCCGAATTACTTGTTAATTATTGATTGGTGTGATCGGATATCATAATAATATATACATAGAGGCTACTGCAGTATTGCATGTAATTGTTATTAATATCTTAACAATGAGACTTTTCAAAGTATGTTCTCATATAGCAACAATAAACTTAATTACTTAGTTTAAATTCGGATGAGTTTTACCATCTTTTATACGTGTGCTTATAACAGATGGATGGTTTTCCAAAAAAAAACCAACCGCGAAGCCCAACAAGCATTATAAGTGCGCACGGCTTTTCCGTTTTAAAACCTAATATAGTAAAAAAAAAGAAATTAAAAACAAGTACACATAAAAATACAAATACAAATACTTTATTCGTCGAACATAGGTGTATACAACATGATATTGCATATGATGGTTATACATTTGCTTGTTTCACTATGTCGTACCCGGGCATACGAAATTAGGTTTCATTGATAATATCAATTAGCATGCAACATGCACTAAATTACAACAGAATTAAATGTCCACAAAATACAATTAACACTTATCAACAATTTTAACTAACAATTAATTAAAACTTCCAGCAATGTCACTATAAAATAATAAGAATTAAAAAAAAATACAATTTCCAAATAAAATAATAATAGTTTATGTATTAGTCAGTCAAAGTTTCCAGTAAGAAATTCATTACAGGAGTAGAAAGCCATCCTGGACAAAAATTCTTTTACAGATTTTTTAAATATAGTTATATCACACATTCTCCTTATATGTTCAGGTAATTTGTTGTACACTCTGGGAGCCATACCGAGAACGCTTTTTGACAATAGAGCAGTTCTTGCCGGATGAGCACAGACCATGTGTTGCAAACGTTGACTGTGCAAGGGTCGAAAGATATCAGGATGAATTTTTACAAAAACTACTAATTCATAGATATACATACAAGGAAGTGTTAATATTTTTAAATTTACAAAATATGACTTGCACGATACCGTGGGCAGCAGATGATGAGTCGCTCTAAGACATTTTTTCTGAGCTTTGAAAGCCAAATACCAGTCAGTCGAATAACCCCAGAAAATAATGCCATATCTAAGAGTAGAAGACACGTATGCATGATAAGCGGTTAATACAACGGACTGGCTAGCAACTTTTTTTAACATAAACAGTGCATAAGAGTAACGGCTCAGCTTTTTACAAACATTGTCAATTTGACCTTTCCAGTTCATGTTTATGTCTAAAACTAGTCCCAAAAATGTTGTGTTGGAGACTTCTTTAATTTGTTGTCCATTATATTTGACATCCAACTGTTCTAATTTGTTCTTCCTTTGTCTAAAATTCATAATCTTTATTTTTTCAATATTAATTATTAAGTTGTTTACATTAAGCCAATTTACAATACATTCTAAAGCATAATTCATTTCATAATTAATGTCAATCTCATCATTATTTAAACATGTCCCAGTAAAAATGGCGGTGCTATCATCCGCAAAGAGAACCATTGGATTCTTAGTAACTTTGGGAAGATCATTTATATATATAATAAATAGCAGAGGTCCTAGAACGCTCCCTTGCGGAACCCCATAAAATGAATCTCTTAACCCTGACATGTAAGTGATTTCTGTTTTAGATTTATGACAAAGCTTCGTTACTACTGTATACTGCTTCCTATCACTAATATATGACTCAATTAGATTTAGTACGTTACCTCTAACACCATATTTTTCAAGCTTATATTATTAAGATCTTGGGATGCACACAGTCAAACGCTTTCGTTAAGTCCATATATATTGCAGTTACAGGCATTCGTTTGTCCATGCCAACTACAACTTTAGACACCAGTTCATATATCGCTTCGTCAATGGAGCGGTTTTTACGAAAACCCTTTTGTTCTGAAGCAAATAATCCTTTTGTTTCAAAGTAATAGTAGATATTTGTATAAATCACCTTCTCGAAAATTTTCGATATAATTGATAACAATGCTATTGGTCTATAATTCCCTAGGTCATTTTTGTCACCTTTTTTATAAAGTGGGACTATTTTAGTTATTTTTAGGTTATCAGGGAAAACTACATTTAATATGCATAGGTTCATTATATAACTAATAACTGATGCAACTATGTAACCAACGCTTTTCAGAATCTTAGTGTCAATATCATCGTAACCAGTGCTTCTTGTATTTTTTAATGAATTGATTATTCTAAGGATGTCAATTGAAGTCACCGGTGGCATAAATAATGATATTCCCCCCTGCTTCACCTGCAATTTGATAATTTGGGTCCTAATATAATTAATTATCAGTATCTTTTCGACAAACGGTGTTGAAGAAATGCAGACAACATACAATAATCATATTTAAAAGCAACCCTTATTAGTGATAATAATAAGCCTAGCCTTGTCAAATCCAATGAGACGCTTATCACATTAGAGATGCGAGTATATTTTCTCTTTGAAAACCAAGTACGTAAAGGCTTTTGTTGGCTTGCAACAGTGACATGCATTCACTCAGGAATCAGCTCATTACGCTAGGGGCTTCCTTTGGACCATATTTCAATCCTTGATCTAGCGTTTTGTTAAGAAATGCCTCGTTATGTTGTTGAATAAACTAAAAGGGAATGGTTGGGAGTATTGTTGTAGCTGGTTGTATTTTTTGTAAGAATAAATTAAAATTTTGGGACACACCCTTACCTACTCGTAAAACATTTACTTAGAGTTACTGTACGAACGCTAGTTAATAAGTACTTGGGTAAAGGTTTTTATCGTGTTTTTGCAAAATATGTTTAAAATATAATATTATAATATAAAGCAGTAAGTATTTATATCCAATTTACTATGGAGGTAAACGTCGTACTACGTCAGTTGACATAGAAAATTAATTCAATATTAGACAGAATAATCAGAATTCCTTCACGATTTTTTAAGTTATATTTTTATTTTATTTAAACTAATATATTCCAGTGGCTCGTGTGGTGTCCTCATATTATTATTGTTGCTAGCGTTGCAGACATACGGGTCATTTAAGTAATAAAGGTGTCAATCTACCTTAATCACTAGTTAAGTACTTAGAGAACTGAATTTCTACATAAGTCCGATTATACAATTTATTTATTATTGTTAAAGTGCATTTTCAATTAACTTAATGCCCGCCGTTTTAAACGCTGCAGCTACGAATCATTTCCAAACATAAAAGTTAAACTCGACCAACATAACCTCAAAAGTAAAAAGCGCGGGAAAGCAACCCTAACCACAGATACGACAACAAACAGCCGCTCCCGTTCCGTTAGACGACACTTTGTACCTCGCTTTTTAATTAGCACATTTTTCTTTGTGCGGCTTCGCGCAAATTAGCCTGTGATGTGAGCTCCAAAGACACGCGAGGCGTGCGGTATTGTGCCAAGTTTTTGTACCTGCTTTTTCGTGCATTTGCCGATTACGGTTTTTTAGGGAAAAAGCCAATTGGCGTTCGTGCGTGTAATGCTCGTGGCACATGACTGTAGGTTTTAAAAGTAGCTCATGTAAAATAATATATATTCTTTGCATTATTTCTCTGTTTACTTAGGATCAATTCCGAAACAAAATGTGGTCAGTCATATTCATATTATTTACTTTTTTTAGGGTTCCGTAGTCAACTAGGAACCCTTATAGTTTCGCCATGTCCGTCTGTCTGTCTGTCTGTCCGAGGCTTTGCTCCGTGGTCGTTAATGCTAGAAAGCTGAAATTTGGCATGAATATATAAATCAATAAAGCCGACAAAGTCGTACAATAAAATCTAAAAATATAATTCTTTTTAGGATACCTCCCCTACACCTAAAGTGGGGGTGAAATTTTTTTTTCGCTTCAACCCTAGAGTGTGGGGTATCGTTGGAAATGTCTTTCAAAACTAATACGGGTTTTCAAGAAACATTTTTTGATTAAGTGAATATATTCGGAGATAATCGCTCCGAAAGAAAAAAATATGTGTCCCATACCATAGGTCCAAAAAATATGAAAAAAATCGTGGAAGTAGAGCTTAAGAAAGATATTAAATGAAAACTATAGCGGACATGATCAGTTTAGCTCGTTTTTGAGTTATCGCAAAAAGTTTTCCCTTCATAGTAAAAAGACTTACTTTAATTAGGTACTGATTATGCAAATTTGCCTATTTGTTTAACTCGGGTGAAAGGTACCGTTTCATCCCTTGGTTAACAATTTACTATACTTTAAGCTCCAGTTTAGCTTATTGTTTATTTATTTAAACACGTTTTTATGAATGACGTATATACTATATTATAAGCCTATATGGTGTCCCACTGCTGGGCAAAGGCCTCCCCCTTCGATTTCCACTCGTCTCGATTTAGAACAATTTCCAGCCAGTCGTTAAGATATGCGTCCAGGTCGTCCCGCCATATCTCCGTCTGGGCCTACCCGATCCTTGCCCTTCTTGCGGCACCCATACCGTGACTTATATGACTTAATAACTGTGGGTCATTTCATAATATTCCATTAAACTTCCACATAACTAAAATTATAAATTAATTGAAACTAAAGTCATATTTAGACTGTGACTTTTATAATATATATGTATGTTTATTTTATTGGTAAATATGAAATAAGCAATTCATTAATTTTAGACGACTGGTCTGCCTAGACTAATGGGTTGTGACCCTGTGCCTATGAAGCCGATGGTCCGGGATTTGAATTATTTATTTATTTATATTCTGATTATATTGCGATCCCGTAAATGCAAATATGCGAGTATAATCAGTGTAAGTTTGATATTGATACTCTAGAAAATCTATTTTGTTAGTAGAAAAGTCACGAATTTTTATTTTATGGGGGAACAATTAACCCTCTGCGAATGCATTTATCTACTGACGGATATGTTTTATAAGAGTATATTTGCATAGACTTTGACCAATGGAATACCATTATATCTACATATTATACTACCTCATCTTACTTTATTACGACAGTTAATCATTATTTGTGACGTTCTCAAGCAAAAGGTACCATATTTTCGCTTACCATAAGGGCGAAATTTGCTCGTATCTTTATAAGAATAACCTGTCAGAGCCTCCTTGTGGCAAGCGACAATGTGGTACCTACCTTTTGATTGAGAACGTCACATTTTTGACCAGATTTTTTAACACTTTGTCACAATGTCAATATTGCTAATACGAGTAAGCAGGTACCGTCGAGTTATTTCTCTTAAATTATTTTATACGCCCGCTGGCGCTTAATTCAATTTCAACGAAACTCCTTATCTTTTAATTTGTTTATTTAATTAATTTTCACGTAATATCATAACTCTCCCTTAATTTATGAGAGTCAAAATTCGAGCCAAAGTGGCACACCAACTGTAACTAACACAAATTAACGAACACTACCCAAAGGAATTCCACATACACAATTTTAAGTTTCATGCGAAGATTAACAAAATCCTAATCACGGGAGATTTGCATTCTCATACCAAAGTTTGCCACCCCTGGCGAGCAGGACAAAAGATGTACCCAGCTATATGTTAGAGTGGGATGGGTGTGAAGTGTGAGGGTTGGCAGTACATGGGTCTGACATAATGATGTATTAATTTCTGTCGCGTACTTCCATTGTTTTGGTAGGTATTTTGCTTGACGTATGGTCATTAGGTTTTCATAGTTGTATAAAGGCTGAGTTTGTATGGTGCTGCTGATGGCAAGGTTTGCGTTTAATGGCGGAATAACATCATCTTGATAAATTGAGCTGTGGGAGGGAAGTCATTCTGAGATGGATTGTTTCGGTTACCATTGTAGGTTATACGGATATGGATACACAATACATATAAGTAATATATTGTTTTATGTAAGTATATACTTTCACGTCCTGTTCATTTGTGTCGTGTTTTGCAAACATGGATCACTCAATTGTTCAGAAATTATCTAAGTGAAGGTTGGAGACCTTCACAGTCTCTTGATAGATAACTGGCAACGATTATTTGAATTCAGAACTATCGCCCTGCTGAAGGAATAAAGATTTGCAGGCGATTTCATTCGGAAAAGGGCAAGCATCTGAGTTAGTCGATATTGCTGTAACTCGTTGTTGAAGAAAAAAATATAATATAAGTAAAATAAGAAATCTACTTCGAGCGTTTAAATTCCCCACCTCAGATAGACCGTATGTCTTTTAAAGTACGCTACAAGACTGAAGATAATATCCAACAACATAGTGTTTTTCTGGATTTCCACAGTAACAAACACTATTAATAGAGTTAGGAAATTCGACTATAGGTACGTATATCTATTTTACTATTTGAAAATTAAATTTATGTAGAAATAGCAAAATATGTACTCTGTAATCGGATCTCTAATACAGAAAATGAGAAAGGATATTTTCATCAAAATGTTAAATTAAAAAAAAACTGCACAGTTCTTGGATACGCCTGAACAAAGCACTTGAATTAAATATGCGTATGTAGTACTTGGTTAACAATCTCTGTTGATTATCAATATTGTTAGTTAGCAATTGACAGTTTACCCCACCCATCATAATAGTTCTTATTTCATATATATATATATAGTAAACACCCCTATAATGGAACAGGCTCCAGTAATGGGATGGTATAGACAAAACCTGTAAAACAAGTATTTACCATCAGTTTTTAATCGCTGGCAACATTTTACTATAAACAAGAGCCAAAGAGCTGCTTAAGTTTAATTTTTCATTGATATTTGATAGTTTGAAAATGAATGGCGTCAAACATCCCATGACTGGAGCACAAAAAATACATTTTTATTTGGTTAGTAATATTAAAACCAATTGCAGTAGCTTTCATTAAATACATAGAAAACATAAAGGATGAATTGGATATTCAACTTTTAAACCGTAAAGCGGTAGAAATTTTACAGGGGTCAGTGAAATATCAAAAATACTCCTTTCTCTTAAATGTCCCATCATTGGTGCCGTTAACATAGTGCGAATTTGAAAGTGCGAGTATCTAGCAATTTTTTTTATATTTTCTCCGTTTGAGAGACCAAACGTGTAGTATTGGTTTTTAAAAATAAAAAAAATTGCTTGTGTAAAAATATTGACAATTCTTTTCGTATGGTGCAACCATATAAGTACCTAGTATAGTTTGTGTCATCCATGATGACGCGCAGATTTGTCAAATCTAACCTTTAATAACATGATGAATACGAGTGACTGACACGATTTATACCTACTAAATTAACATTGTTTAAGTGTCCGAATGTTATCTAAAAGCTTTTCGCGGACTCTAAAAAAATCTGGATTTACCTAAAGGGCATTTTATGAACATTTTTTTTTATTGCATAGGTATAAAGTGGTAATAATTTTTCTAAGGAAAGTGTGCCATTACGGCTAGATAATAAATATATGCTCCATCATTAATTATACGACGTTGAATAATTAAGGACAGCAGTATCGCTATCAAAGCCGATGCCTCGTTAGCGCAACACATTAGCACATTATGTATAAGTACATATTATACTAAAATATTATGTGCTTTTATCGTGCTATACAGGCTTGCCTGATTTCAAGTAGATCGTATGTCCAGAGAAATTCAAACCATTGTATTTTTTTTAATAGTTGTCAGCGTTAGCGGTTTTTTAGCAGACATGGTGATATGAGATATTTTCAACCAAAAGGATACTTATTGTCGGTTGTCAATAAGGCGCTATTTCCATAAAGCTTCAATTTTATATTTCAAAAATACATAAATACCATTTTACATTTACGTGTATTATTTTATCACATATTTTGGTACACACGTAACATATAATTGAAGAAAGAAATATGAGTCCTCTGACGCATGCACTATAAAAACACTTAGGTATTAAAATTTAATATCTGTAGTAGTAGCATTAGTAAGTATAATTATTTATTTTTAATAAATTACCCCATCTTAGATTTTTAGGGTTTATTAAAAATAGTAAGTTTTTAAATAAAAAAATAACCGGCCAAGAGCATGTCGGGCCACGCTCAGTGTAGGGTTCCGTAGTTACTCTTCCGTCACAATAAGCTAAACTGGAGCTTAAAGTATAGTAAATTGTTAACCAAGGGATGAAACGGTACCTTTCACCCGAGTAAGTACCCTAATTAAAGTAAGTCTTTTTACTATGAAGGGAAAACTTTTTGCGATAACTCAAAAACAGCTAAACTGATCATGTCTGCTATAGTTTTCATTTAATGTCTTTGTTAAGCTCTACTTCCACGATTTTTTTCATATTTTTTGGACCTATGGTTCAAAAGTTAGAGGGGGGGGGGGACATTTTTTTTTCTTTCGGAGCGATTATCTCCGAATATATTCACTTTATCAAAAAATGTTTCTTGAAAACCCCTATTAGTTTTGAAAGACCTTTCCAACGATACCCCACACTCTAGGGTTGAAGCGAAAAAAAAATTCACCCCCACTTTACGTGTAGGGGGAGGTACCCTAAAAAAAATAATTTTAGATTTTATTGTACGACTTTGTCGGCTTTATTGAATTATATATCCATGCCAAATTTCAGCTTTCTAGCACTAACGACCACGGAGCAAAGCCTCGGACAGACAGACAGACAGACAGACGGACATGGCGAAACTATAAGGGTTCCGTTTTATGCCATTTGGCTACGGAACCCTAAAAAGTAGTTAGGTAGGTAGGTATGGATGTATTTTTACTAAGGACAATCATTGACAATTTGAAAAACTTACCAGTAAGCAGGCAGTCGAAGCTGCGGTAAAGCTAGTTTTTATATTGTGGTTTTAATTTATTGATAGGTTATCATGTCATAAGTCACCGGGAGCGGACGGTATTAGGGTCGAGGATGTCAAATGTTTTAAGGTACAGTTGAGTCCAATTATTGCTGCATTTATTAATATGTGCGTGTCGAGGGGTGTTTACCCAGAAGAGCTTAAGCTCGCTCTAATTAGGCCTATTTTTAAACAAGGGTGTCATTTAGATTTTACCAATTACAGGCCGATTGCTATTCTTTCTGTCATTAATAAGATTACAGAAAAAATAGTAGTCCGCCAGATAACAGATTTTTTGGAAAAACACAACATCATTTCTGATGCGCAACACGGCTTCAGACGTGGCCGGAGCACCGCCACTGCACTTGCAGAGTTCACAGACTATATAAACGAGTGCCTAAATGAGAAAAAGCAGTTGGTGGCGGTGTTTATCGACTTCAAAAAAGCATTTGACACCCTCGACCACTCTCAGCTCCTGCAGGCTATGCACGAGTGTGGCGTGCGGGGCCCGCTGCTGGCGTGGCTGCGCGCCTACCTGGCGGCGCGCGCGCTGCGCACGGTGGTGTGCGGCCGGGCCAGCGAGTGCGCCTCCGTGCGCTACGGCGTGCCCACCGGCTCGGTCTATGGTCCTGTCGGCTACATCATGCACGTAAATAGTCTATGTAATGTGGTAAGTGACTGTAAAATGTATATGTATGCGGACGATACGTGCATGTTGTATGCAGACAAAGACGTAACGGTTGCAATGCAAAAAGTTCAGAAGGATTTAGAAAACGTAATTAAGTGGGCTCACGATAATGGCATTATTATAAACCTTAGCAAAACTAAATGCATGTATATACGCTCGCCATATTGTAGAACAGAAAAGGCTCAGCTAAGTGTGATTGGGCATGATTATGATTGTTTACATAAAGCGGGGCGGGATTGCAGGTGCAACGAAATCGACTTTGTAGAAAGCTATAAGTACCGTGGGTTGACAGTAGACTGTCACATGTCTTGGTCAGCGCACGTAAATAACGTATGTGACAAACTTAGATCTGTGCTCGGAAAATTCTATCATCTACGAAGTATAGCAAACAGGGCCACATTGTATACATTATATCACGCACTTGTAGATTCCATATTATCTTACGGTCTAAGCAGTTACGGTCGGACTTTCTCCTCGTACCTAGACAGAATTAAAGCAATTCAGATCAGATTTTTAAAATTCTTAGTAGACAAAAAAACAAAACGGTCATGTAAAAACAGTTACGATAGACTTTTTTCGATTTGTAATGTATTACCAGTACATGAAAAATGCTCACTACTCATAGCCTTAGAACAATATAGACGTGACGAGTTCAAAAAACCATTAAATCACAAACTACAAACAAGAAGCGTTACCAAGGAACTAACTCATCGTAAACTATTGATTCCAAAAACTTGTAACTATTTTGGGAAACGGACTAGGAAATACTTGGTGCCCATGATCTTAAATAATGTTACCGATCAAGTTAGATCCTGTCATGATGTGTCTAAAGTTGTGTATAAAAAGAGGCTAAAGAAATCACTATTGGACAGGTTCGAGCAGAATTCTTGACTCGCTTATGTTATCTTAACTAAGTCACTAAGTATATATACTTAACTAAGTAATATAGATCTTTTTTATGTAAGAAAAATGTCACTTCTGTGGACAATATTACTAAGGAAAAGGATTAGGATTACTAAGAGTAACTAATCAGATGGATCCCAGACCCGGTGTGGAGCCTTTCCACATTAAAAACGTCATTAGCATAACGTATATTTAAAAAAGTTAAGATTACTACGACAATTTCTGTGGGAATGTTCTGTGGTGGGTCTATGGACAGGCTTGTTTCGCTTATATGTGTAAAATCATTTATTGACAAGGGTTCTACAGCGACTAAACTAAACCAATAACTAGCTTAAACTTAGCAGTTATTTTAATTTAGGTACAATGTTAATGTTAGCTTGAATTACATAATACAATGACCTGTGATCAATAACAGTATGTGATAACCACTCTGTAGTTTAAGTTTTAACATACCAAGGTTTCAATATACATACGTATGCAAAAGCGGCTATAGTTATTAATATTTACAATACTAGTTGATGGAGGGTAGATTTAGTTTTTTTTTTTCTGCCAACAAACTGTACTGCATTTTGGCAGATTAGTAGTTTAAGGCTTTTTGTAATCTTCTTTTGATTCAAATAAATTAAAAAAAAAATTTAGCTTGTCAACTTAGCTGATTGTAATTTGTTTTTAAAAGCTCTCGTATTTGTCTTTATTTTGTTTGTGCAAAACGCGATATTTATGCATTTTCTGCCAATCAACTAGATAAAAATAATAAAAAGCTGGCCCGAAATATGCGGATGTAAGCTGATGCAGTAGAAAATTTATATTTATCTACAATACGTTCCTTAGTTACGTAAAGTAAAATCAATGTATTCCTTAGTAAAGTTCCATTACTAAGAAACACTACGACGTAGTAGAACTATCCATAAAACTGTTTTCCGACCCATCCCAACCCTTTTAACAACAGTTTCAAATTTCCAACCAATCAAGGGAACCCGTTAGTAAAACTCATCAGGACCTTCATTCCAAGCAGTTCCACCGATAGTATATATCAGCCAGTCTAAATATGACCCCGAATTACTTATAGTAGCTATGGATCTCGAGTTTAGAGTTGAATTGGTTTTGCAGAAGTGCGATGGGATTATGGACACAGGGACTGTAGGCCCGAACTATGATGATTAGCGAGTCTAATCCATCCCTTGCCATATGGTGGTCTTACATCAAAAATAATGATCGTTTTTGGCATGTTCAGGCTTTGAGGTATCGGGTTAAATAATTATTTTTAATTATTATTGTACGTTTTTTTTAGTAGCAATGGCAATTAACAATATTCGACCACGTGCATTAATTAATGGAGGCTGTATTGTAATATTTTAAATTGTAATGTTAAAACTGCATTTTGTAAGCCAAATAAATAAAACAATTTTTTTTTTGCATGGCTTAATGATGTCCCGATAGATATCGTTAGGTGATATTGAAGTGCCGATAAAAAATAATAATTAAATTTTATCATATAATACATATAAAACTTAAAATCTAAATCTAAATAAAACTAATCTTAAAATAAATAATTAAAAACATCCCCCTGCGGCATGGTGCCGTAGATGCTGGCAGCATTTCCTCGTTATATCGCAATACTTATTCTCTGTGCGAGGAAGCTGCCAGCTCTACGATCACCGGTAGCGTCTTCTATTTTTTGGCTACATCCTTAAATAGTGTAGATGCATTCGGACCCCACGGGCCAAGGGTCTCGACGCTAAAAGGTACGAAATCGTATTCGGGGCCAAGACCCCTATATTTGATCTTTTTTAATTTTTCGGCCGCCTCTGCCGCCGCGCCGGGTTTTGCAGTTGTGCCGTGGAGATGAGACGGGGCTAGAGTGTCTACACATGTGGCGTCCCACACCAGCACCCGTCCCATCTTCCACGGAATTAGTGACATTCCGTCCGGTCTCTTACCATCGATTAGATTTTAGAACTTTTTTTATAAGATGGTTAAGTCTCCTCGACTCTCCATAAGATTGCCTATCATTTATTTTTAATCGAAAAAACGGATTAAATAATTGTTTATTGGACGCATTAACGCACGCCCGGGTGCGGCGAAATTTCACCTTCTCCGATGAGAACCAGCCGGGCCCCCCGCGTCGCGTCTTTGTCAATGAGCGCCTGACACGCACGAACCGCCAGTTGTTCCACAAAGTTCGTGAGCTGTGTAGGCAGCAGCAGTGGAGGTTCTCGTGGACAAGGCGAGGCAGAATTTATGCCCGACAAGGTGAAGGAAAATCGGCTTTCCCCATTCGCTCTGAAGCTGACTTGGTGCGTGTTTTTGGAGCAAGCTCCGTCTGAGGTCTGGGTGGCCGTGTGTAGTTTAGCTTTTACTAGTTTATTTTTTTCTTGTTTCGTATCTCCACTATGGCACTCCAATGTATGTTTATTCTTTTTAGATAATTCTTGTTGGTATATGATATATAAGTCGTTTATAATCTGCAGACTATGCTACTTATTAATATGTCAATCTGGTTCTCTTAATAATGTTATTATTATACTTAGTTCTGTCAGTGTAGTGTCAACTGTCGGGTGGTCTGGTATATATCGCTATTATAGTACTCGTAAATAAAACACTAAGAATTGGTTTGTACAATGCAGGTTCTCTTGGAACAAATCATGACAATTTTATAGCGGCTACTGCTCGGCAAGATGTTGATGTGCTGGCGATCAACGAATCATGGTTAAGGGCGGGTGAAGAAGGTCGGGCACCAACACTTCCTGGATACAATTTCCGGCATATTCCTAGACCGCAGGGCGACCGGTCGCGAGGTGGAGGCGTAGGATTTTATATCAAGCGACACCTCAACGCTCGGACCTGGCCTCATCCCGTTGACCCGTTGCATAAGCTAGTGGAGCAGATGTGGATCACTTTTGTTCTCAACGGAAGGAAGCTGGCAATTGGTACGGCATACCGTCCACCCTGGATGGATGTTCAACTGTTTTTAGATGCTGTAAGTGACTCAATTAGTTCAATGCGCAGCTACGATAACTTAGTTTTACTAGGTGATTTTAATATAAATTTACTGAATAGCGGCGACACAAAAACTACACAATTTAATAATTTTATAACTTGTTTTGGTTTAACACAAGTAGGGAGGATATGCCGATTCCAGCTCACTTTAGGTATTTATCTCCCCCTCCCCCCCCCTCCCCCCCTCACCCCCCCTCAACCCCCTCACCCCCCTCCTCACCCCCCCCCTCACCCCCTCCCCCCCTCTCCCCCCTCCCCCTCCCCCCTCAACCCCCCTCCCCCCCTCCCCCCCCACCTTCCCCGCCGCCGCCTCCCCGCCCTCCCCCCCCCCCGCCCCCCCTCCCCGCCGCTGCCCCTGGCCTGCGCCACTTGGTAGTTCGGCAAAGATCCGTTAGATGGCGCCACTAGCCCCCCCCCCTTCCCCGCCGCCTCCCCGCCCCTCCCCCCCCCCGCCCCCCTCCCCGCCGCTGCCCCCTGGCCCCTGCGCCCCTTGGTAGTTGTGCATATATCCTCGCCAGTTGGCGCTACTTTCTATGTTTAAGGTATTTATCTCCCGAGGGAAAACTTCGCTAAAATAGATGGCACCACTTTGTACGTGTACGACAAACAAAAAGTGACGAGGTGGCCTCCAGTGGCGAAGGTCGGATTCGAACCAGCGTCTTTAGCTAACCGGGGCGTCTTTAGCCAGTTAACGTCATGAACCCCTAGGCCACCCCGTCACGGTGAAACTGGTCCTAATTTCTCGACTATATATGCAATCGTAATGAGACTAGGCGTTATGTGAAATTCGCATGTATCGATGCCAATTTCCTATAGCTCGTTGAGCAATAATGTAAATGACTACATTTGACCTCGCTCGACAAAGATGGTTCAGTTTGCACCGAAAGTTGAGGTAAGTACATATATTTATATTTTAATTATTACAAAATAATGTAGTTTCGTTTCCTGTACGATAACTTAACAAACAAATCTTTTCCTCTTTTCATATAGTTCATGAGAACCGTTTCACACGTTTCTTTACCACATGCGCCCCGCCCGCCCGTCTACACCCCACCCCTCAACTGAATTTTTCTGCTATAAAAGAGCATGTTGAACCATATTCCCACTACAGTGTCACAACGAATATTGCGTTGAAATCATGGATCCGCAAGCTTCATCACATACCAAATGTAAGTATAGTTGTATTATACTCACATTAACATTTGAGTATTTCACCTCTGTTCTGTCTTTGTAGTTTAAATAATCTATCACTTTCGACCTATCCCCTATGTTCTCAATTAGGAATACTTGCTTACTTTTAATATAAATAATAACAATATTTTTATTATATTTTCCCCAGCCGACAACAATACCATCACCACTTGGTGCTGCCAGTGCTGGTTGTCCACCACCACAAGCGGCGGCGGCGGCTGTGACGGTGGCTGTAGCAGCTCCACTTCGCCATCGTCACCCGGACCACAACCGATGGCAACAGCAAAGGCACTGTTAAAACAAGACGATGGGGACAAGGGAAAAACAAACTGCCTAGAGAGCGCTTCTGAGAGCGATACGAGCGATGAAATGAAATCTTTTTATCAAGGATGTAAAAGCAAGTGGATAAAAGCGTTCCAAAACAATACTCTGATTAATAGATGGCGCCTCCCCATGCCATTTCACACATTTAGAGCGGAAGTAGCGAGATTGTTAAAACGATTGTATATCGAAGGTCACCATGACGATTGTCATATTTACCCGTTAATTGTAATGTGGGACGATTTAAACGATGACGTAGAAGAGATAGTGGGAGATGCTCAAATCAACTATCAAGACTGGATTGCGTTATTAGGTGGCGTTACAGCGGAACTATTTTCACGCGTGGTGTTCAATACTAAATCTTTTAATTATTTAATCAATGTAATATTTTGTGTGCTAGGTCCAAACATAATAGCTGCCGGTGATTATGAATGTGAACCTAAATGTAAGAATGCTCGTACATATTAAGGTGATGATGCATTTATTCCTTGTCATTGTTTAATTTTAAATTGTTAGCTCGCTGCGAATGTAAATGTTTTAATGTACAAGTATTAATAATAAATTCATATTACTGAATATAGGAATGTTTTATTGAGTGAAACCTCATTGATTTGGAGTAAATGAATATTTATTGAGTAAAATAGTTACACAATGTTATCTTTTTCTATCCAACTTTTTTCATTTAAGCCAAGCCATTTTACATACACTTTATTTCCACGACGCTTTAAAACTTTTTCCACTAGATAAATGTCATTGTGTTTAGTTTTCTGCAACTCTTGTTCATAAAAACATCCAGAGATGGGTTGGTGATTAGCGTCTTGAAGTAAATAGGTCACTGGATTAGTAGTTTGCACTTTAGTTATTGTAAATATTTCCGTAGTCCAATTGCCGGTGTAGCCTTTGGCGAAAGTGGATTTATATTTACTAATTCTCACATGTTGACCGACCTTGAACTTGGCACGTGGTTTGACTTTAATGTGATTGTAGACTTTATGTAACAACTGTTTAGAGTTGTTTTTATTCACACTCGCCGGTGCCATACCGATAGTACGATGCAGTTTGTTATTGTAATATTGTTCCACTTCACTTGTCAGCTGTATCCATTTGTAGGAACCATTCATGCTAAATTGTTTCCAAATCCAATGTTTTAAGGTTCTAATTAGCCTTTCCACTATGGAAGCTTTCATGACACTATAGGTAGAGTAGTGATTGATATGATGATGTTTCATGAGCGATTTAAATTTGACATTGAAAAACTCTTTTCCATCATCTGATTGAATATTCTTGGGCTTTCTCCCGTTTTCACTCAAAATTCTGCTCATTGCCTTTGTAACATCTTCAGCGCTCTTAGACTTTAGCGGTTGCATCCAAGCGTATTTGGAAAAGGTATCGATACACACTAGAATATACTTGTAGTTGTTATTATCCTTGGAGTACTTTTGCATATCAATTAGATCAATCTGCCATGTGTCATCGAGCCCCCTCTGAATGAATCGACGACGTGGAAATGTTTTTCTCGCATACCTGTGTATCTCGTTGACCACTTGAGCTTTACTCATTTTTCTTCAATCGCTTTCCTGGAGCTATTGCCGTTGCTGATGGTGTTTGGGCTGGTTGTGGTGCGTGTGTTTGTGTAGTAATTCTAGCTGATAATTGTTCAACCTTTACCCGTAAATCTTTTATATCTTTAATATTTGCCTTTAGCTTTGTGTTTAAAAATACTACTTGTTCATCCAATTCAGCCCTACAAATAGCATCAGTTTTAAGAAAAGATTTATGAATTCCTGCCACCCGTCTATTTTCAAAATTTACTAAATCTCGTTCCACTTTCAAGTCGTCACGGATTGTAGACTCGCTACCCAAGTATTGTCCAAACTTGTTAAGAGGCATTGTGAAAGTGAACGATGGGGGAGGCCTCATCGGTATTTATAACAAGGTAGCAAGGGGGGAGAGGCTTAGTTACAAAACATGTCTGTTTTATTAGATAACAGCTCAGAACAGGTTTAAAAACAGCTAACAGAAGAGGGTCTGTTTTCTTACTTTAAAATTATACCGCTCTCAGTCAGTTCCTCAACGATTGCATTGATCTCGTTCGAATGAGAGGTGTTGCCAGCATTCTGTGATGCTATCAAAAGCTGTAAACGGCTCACCAGTTCGTTGGGATCATCCCAATAGATATAATCAGTTTTAGGATAAAAAGTTTTAGTTGTTAATACATCTCTTCTACCAGAGTTCAAACATCCACCTTCTTTATGTTTCTTTGATTCTTGTGGTTGTTTAATGTAACATTGATATTTTACACTTCTATCTCCACTCAATTGGCCGTTTGGCGAGAATCCTCTACGATGAGCGTTTGTAATGTCTAAAATATTATTGTAATCCTCTACATCTTTTCTCAAAACTATATTCTTGTTTGGTATTCTTTTAAAGATAAGTTCCAACAGTCCAGGAGTTAGGTTGAATCGTGAATCTTTAATATGTAACACGTCATCAATGATTTTAACCCGACTATTACCAATATGCATTTTATTATCCTTGAGATAAACACCAAATGGTATTTTTGATGTTTTTAAAAGATGTTTCATATATTTATTTTGTAGATCATCAATACTACTATTACCACTACCACCACCACCTTCATCAAATTCAAGAGCCGACTTCATATCTTCAGCATCGCTAAACTCTTCATCTCCCTCTGTTTTTCTTTCATCATCATCATCATTATCAGCATCATCATTAGAATCATCTTCATCATCATCATCATCAGCAGCATCATCAAACTGTTGTGTTTTTGTAAAAAGATTATTACTCCACTTAATCAGTTTACTATTGGGTTCTTCGGTTTTAATCAGATATTTCCTTTTACGTGAATGTTTTGACAATGGTGTGGAGGTCTTTATCAAAGGGAGCTGGGGGTTATTCATTACTGCTGGTTTAGCATTGTCATCATTATTATTATTACCTTTAGATTCTAAAGCTTTAGTCATTAAAACATTGAGCGGTTTTGTAATTGGTTCAAAGGTTTGAGCTAGCGAAGTGTCAAGCAAAGTTTTATCTGCTCGCAACGCTTTTACTTTTCTCTTTACACTCTCAATGGAATCTACGAGTTTCCGTTTCAACTTTTTATTACCAAACATATTTTATTTTATAGTGTATGTGCTGATGCTGCTTTTGCTGCTGCTGCTTTTGGTACGGCCGTTGCTAATACGTAGATAGGATATAAATTAAACGACGTTGTTCTTCAGTAGCTGACAACATAAAACTGATAATAAACCGGAGATGACACTAAATTTTATACAATAATGAAAACGTCAAATCCTTTACGATATCGACCCTTATTAATGTCTCTCTCCTTGTCGATTGTTAAAAAAGTGTACTTTTTCTGCCAACACTCGCGACAAATTTCCTTAAACTGTTCCCAACCCATATCGGTATTCACGTGATCGTCATAGGCATGTTTTAAATTCAACTCGTCCTGTTTGAATAGCAATATAAGATTGGCATTATCACGTACCAACTGTTTAGGTATCCTACTATATGTCTGGCATAAGTAGAAACAATCTAACCAACGATGACGTCCCATTGCAAAGTACTGACGAATGGCATCTTGATCTTCCAAAGCCACATCGTCAAATACAATGACGCTGTCCTCCGCAGCTTCCTCCGGTGGGACGACTTGACTCTTATCATTGTACGTGTGAAACGGTATGTCACCCGCTTGCTCTAAAACGTCACTCAGAAACTTGTATTTAGGTTGATTCAATGATTTCGAATAAAGATAAACATTATGAAACTTTACACCGTTCGGATGTAAGAGCAGAGACAACAGAACATTTGTCTTGCCACAGTTGGAAGGTCCACAGATGAGACATCTAATGTTATTCGCCAGCAACGAGCCATGTTTAAGGGAGCGATGAGTCATTGCTGGTTTCACATTATCATCTAGCACAACACTCCAATCTTTAATAGCCAGTGACGTGTTTTGTTTTTTAAGCTTCATTTCACTGTGATGTATCAAATCGTTAGGACATGTATTTTATACTCACACATACACACATACATGATCAAATTTCAAAGGTTTAAATATTATATAGATATATAGGCCAACTTTATACTCACGTACACAGTCAAGTATAGATACTTGAGATGATAACACACATTGGCGGGGTTAGTGTTAAGCATAATCCCAAACGACCTAGACGACTGCGATCTCATAGTAGCGGTGGGGGTATTATAAATAATTTAATTAATAATCTACCATTCGAAGCGCACATACCCGGTTACAATTATTGCGGTCCCGGTACTAGATTGAAGGAGAGATTGGCTCGCAACGATCCCGGTGTGAATCCGCTTGACGAAGCTTGTAAATTACACGATATTGCCTACTCACGTGATAAAACATTGGAGGGACGTCATCAAGCAGATTTGCGATTGGCCCAAGCTGCTGAAAATCGTTGGCGTGGTAACAATTCAATTGGTGAACGTATTGCCGCGTTAGCGGTAGATAAGATTATGAAATATAAAGTTAAACACGGTATGGGTATGATTCCCATATCTAAAGTCATTAAAGCAAGTCGTGATGCTGTAAAAAAACACATTGCGAAAAAGAAGGATACAGCTACTAATACACTACTAAAAGTGGGTGTAAAAGCTGCTAAACATTTTGTTAAAGGGAAAATTGTTAAGGGACAACAGAAACAGCGAGTCATTCCAATACCTAAGAAAGGCGGTTTCCTACCAGCTTTGATACCGCTACTGGGTGCTTTAGCAGCCACGGGAACTTTGGCCGGCGGTGTTACCACTGCTGCTAAAAATATTTATGAAATGGTCAGGAATAGAAATAATAATAATAACAATGAAAGCAAGATTGTCGGTAGAGGTTTATATTTAGCACCTTATAAACGTGGAATGGGACTCTACATTACACCGGCTAATAACGCAGCAGCAGCAGCAGCAGCAGCAGCAACAGTAACGGCAACTGCAAAAGTGGCGAAAAAAAAAAAAAACAAGAAATTAGATTTACCTCCGATTGGTCAAGCTCTCACCGATGTGGACATTGTGAGATTTGCACGTAGAGAGAAAATCCCCTACTTTAGGGGTGTTTTCATGCGAGATAATCTCCCAAAGAAACCTCACTATTATGAAACTGGTATTATCAATTTAGACTCTCAGCAGGGTGAAGGTACACATTGGTGTGCCTATGCGAAAAAGGGTAATTATTGTCTATATTTTGATAGCTTTGGTGATTTGAGACCACCTCGAGAGTTTATTGATTATATAAATGATTCCGCTAGTACCAAACAACAGCGCAACATGCGAGTAGAGTATAATTACAATCGATTACAGAAATTTAATACTGTAAATTGTGGACACTTATGTTTGGCCTTCCTGTGTACCAATGCTAAGCGTTTGTTTTAAATAAATATAATGAGCATTACATGCGTAGTTTCATTCTTACATTAATCGTCTACCCGTCAGTATCATGTCTATGACATCATTCACAATAAGTCTGAGCGGTAACGAGCCTGTGTTGAATGTAGACTTTCAACCGGCTCTAGAATTGGACAATGATGGTTTTTACGAGTGTGCTCTCGTGTACTTTAAGACTTTCAACACTATTCCTAATGTTGATAAGAGCAATAATATGTTTCACTATGGGGATGATGTAATCGCAATTCCTGAAGGTTCATACGAGCTCTCCAGTATAATACACCTCTTGAACGAGGAAATGACAAAGAGGGCTAAAGGTGATGGTGAAAAATTGGTGGATATCTTTGTAAATAACAATACCTCCAAGTGTATGATATTCTCGCCAAAGTATGATATTCGCTTTGACAAACCAAACAGCATAGGGTCATTGTTTGGTTATTCAGCGAAAAAGCTTAAAGCAAAAACATCACATTGGTCGGATAAAACAATTAACATAATCATTACAAACACTATAAGAATAGAGTGCAATATTGTGGAGGGCTCATTCGTAAACAACAAGCCGTCACATGTTTTACACGAGTTTTCACCTGACGTCCCGCCCGGCTACCAAATTATTGAACAACCTACCAATATTATATATCTACCCGTCAAGAAGAGTAACAATCGCATACAAAACATTGAATTGCGCATTGTAAACGAGCACGGTAATACGGTAAATTTCCGAGGTGAAAGCATTGCACTTCGTTTGCATATTCGTAAAAAGTAAAAAAAAAATGATTATACATAACAATAAAAGCCTTGGTAACAACACCTTCACAACTAGTCGAGATCTTGCTCTCGTCGAGAGAACTACTACAACTCGTCGTATTAACGAGAGACAGCGGCAGTCACTACAAAAACAACAACAACCAAGGAAATTGACTAGAGAAAACAGTACATTTTTACAGAGTATCGGTTTCAAAGTATGTCCTCGTCATCTATCTTAAACATTGGTGAGAAGGTGTTATTCGATGACAGTATAGAAAGTATAGAATTTCACCCATACACTCCGTATAATGACTCTTTCAAAAACAACGATAACATCCACATATGTATCAACCGTCAAGATCTAATTCTACTACCGAGTCAAAGTCAAATATTAGTGGAAGGCACTGTGGAGAAAGGCTGTCTACTGGTCAACAATGGTGCTGCTTTTTTATTTCAAGACATTCGTTATGAATTGAACGGTGTGGAGATTGATCGAGCGAGAAACTGCGGCATCACATCCACCATTAAGGGACTAATCTCATACACCAAGGAAATGGACCATAGTCTTCAGACAGCGGGGTGGGAAGTTGGTGCTAAAAAGATACATGACAAGTTTACATTAACCATACCACTATCTCATTTCTTGGGTTTCGCCGAGGATTACAAGAAGGTAATAATGAATGGGAAACACGAGTTGATATTAAATCGCGCCAGTATAGATGTAAACTGTTTAGATTTAGCACCCGTTGATCCGAATACGGTACCAAAACCGCCGACTCCAAATGGTGAGATTGAAATCACTCGTGTCACATGGAGGATGCCAGTCATAAAAGTATCTGATAAGGAGAAACTGCGCTTAATGTCGTATGTTGAGGGCAGCATACCAGTTCAGATAGCGTTCCGCACGTGGGAACTGTATGAATATCCCATACTACCTTCCTCAGAACGTCATATTTGGTGCATCAAGACTAGTACTCAGCTGGAGAAACCTCGCTATCTCATTGTTGGTTTCCAAACGGCACGCAGGAACGACAAGACCAAAGATATGAGTATATTCGACCATTGTAATCTTACCAATTGCAGGGTGTATTTGAACGCACAGTATTATCCATACGATCCTTTTTCGGCTGAATTTAAAACAAACAACTATGCGCTCTTATATGACGCATTTACCAATTTCCAACGATCGTACTACAGCCGTGATCATACCAGCCCTCAAGTAAATTATGCTCATTACAAGACACACTCTCCATTAATAGTCATTGACACGTCCAGACAGTGTGACAGCTTCAACTCGGGAGCTGGTGCTATTGATATTAAATTGGAAATGGAGTTTAAAGAGAATGTACCTGCCAACACCACGGCATACTGTCTCATTATCAATGATTCACTGTTTGAGTACAACGCTCTCACCAGTGCCACACGTAAAATCATTCAGTAGAGCATTGACCACCCTCAATTGTAAACGTGTCTTGGAACTTTGAAAATACGTTTAAAAAATGAATTATTCAAACATTTTTTTACCTTCTTACACACCGTCGATTGATTGTTCCGGTGCTGGTGATGGTTGCTGTGAGCTGAGCAAGAGTGTCTACAATCTCAAACGCTGTCCTGCTGGTGCAAGTGCTCCGATTGCAAATATCCATGTATACTTGAAGTTGCAGTTTATTCAAGCTAAAATCAGATTACATACCTGTGTCAGTTTTAATGGCCATTATGAACTCACCTGTGAAGAATGGAATGCAATGTTTGCGGAAAAAGTTGACGTCATTGGAAACTTCTTTCATAGCCCAATGTGTGTTTCACCAGAGCTGATTCAGTGCGATCGTCTTCGGATGTGTATCTCTCCTGTACCGTTACTTTTACTCAGCTGTGACAATGAACCGGTGATGAACACACACCCCTTGGTGATAAACCACATGGAATGGAGTCATATCGAATGTGTTATGGAGTGTATTAACGCACGTATCGGATACTTGAACAAAATAAAGTCTACCTACGAAAACCGTCTCAACTTCTTCAAGAAACATTTCAAGATATATCACCCCGCTAATGTTCAACATGCACGCAATATTATAGGTAGTTTGTGCAATGTAAACGATATTGTCGACTCTGAAATCAAGTGTTATGCCACCGATATTTTGTGTAATACCTATATTTTCAATTGAAACGGTTAAAGTTTCATGAAAATAAAAATAAAAAACAATAACTAACCTATTTATTATTTATTTTAACATAGAACCCTTATCTTTCTTCCTCCCCTACACCAATGCAATTGTAGGCTGTACAGTAATAACGCGCAGTAATAATTGAATATTACGTCTTTTTTTTCTACTCACAAAGTGGGTTCACCAGAGTATACTTGAAGATATGTAATCATTCACTTGTGTTTGGTCGACGGGAAATCCCCGTTTTCTCTAACCATTCTCAGTCAAGCCCGATGATGCAATAATGAGTCACTCTGTGTCGACACGTGCAAATCATGTGTGGGCGTCGCATGGCGCGTCGCCGGCCAGGCTCCCCTTCCCCGCTTCGCCGCGCACCGCAGACGTCAGCGCATGGCATGATGCAACTCACTTAGTTGCCCGCAGCCCGCCTCACGGCACGACCGTACCGTTGTCTGAGCGAGTGAATTGAAGCATCACCATGGCGTTGTTACATCATTGCAACTTTTGTAACGAAGATGTATTATCAAACTGTTTGATATCTCATTCGGAAAGTGACCGCCACATCCTGCTTTGTGCACAAGAAAAGTCTGCCGACGGTGCTGTTTACATTGTTGACAGTGCCTTCAAGTGCAGAATAATTACATACCGGATTAATGGGAGTGCAGACATTTTGGATCCTAAAATGTATTTGTTGAATATTGGAGAAACGCTTGAAAAGCTGATTACCATTGAACTAAAAACACATAAACATGTAAAAATAAATGTTGAACTCTTTGGTACTTTTGTGAAAACCAATGCTGAAGGTGAAGTGATACGTGATCTAAAGTCATTCAACACAAAAAACGTGGCTCTGCATAAAGACTGTATGGATTTTCCATCGTATTTTGAACAAATATCCTTGTGTATTTCCAAAAAATGTGAAGATTTCGACGAAAGGGACAGCGGTTGGGGTCTCGAGAAGATTGAGTTTCTCAACGTCAACGTTAACAAATATCAACCACTCAAAGGATCTACATATATACCACTGCCACCCGAGGTGCAATCGAAGAATGCATGTGTTAACGTGAAAAATCGTGATAACAAGTGTTTTTATTGGGCCATCATTAGTGCTCTCTATCCAGTTGATAAAAACAGTGATCGTCCCTCATCGTACCCACATTATACAGACATTTTTAACGTGACAGGTATAAAAGATCCGGTTTGTCTCTCGGACATTAAAAAGTTTGAAAAATTAAATAAAATCAGTGTTAATGTATATGGTATTGATACAGATAAGAAAAGGGATGACAGGGGTCTGACTATTGTACCTCTACGTATTTCGAAAATGTCTTGCGAAAATCATGTAAATTTGTTATATTTTGAGAGAGGTGATGTTTCACATTATTGTTGGATTAAAAATTTGTCTCGTTTAGTGAGTTCGCAAATTAGTAAGCATGGAAAAACAACATGGATATGTGATGGGTGTTTACACCCCTTTGCAAATAAAAATAAACTAGATCGACACCGAGCAATTGGTTGTGGGGAGACACTTGTAGAGCTACCTAAGCCTAATAATAAATACTTACGTTTCAAAAATTATAAAAATAAAATGAAAGTGCCATTTGTAATTTATGGTGACTTTGAATCGATTTTAGTTCCGTTAGATAATGAAAAGTCTACTACTACAAGTGCTACTTGTAACACCCATAAACATGTGCCATGTAGTTTTTCCTATTATATTCATTGTGAATATGACAATAATTTATCCAAATTTGTTATCTATCGCGGTGAAGATTGTGTGGAGAAATTTATACAGAGCATTCGTGAAGACGCTGATAGAATCATAAAAATCTTGCAAAAAGTCGTACCACCAAAAAAAAATTACAGCGACAGCACCGGTGCTAACACATCCTCCAATATATGTCATATTTGCAAGAAAAAAATTGGAGATGATGAAGCTTATGTAATTGATCATTGTCATTTAACGGGTAATATTAGAGGCAAAACACACAATTCATGTAATTTGAATTACCAATTACCAAAGTTTATACCAGTCGTCTTTCACAATTTGAGCGGTTACGATTGTCATCTATTCATTAAGGAATTAGCCAAGATTAAGGGAAAGTTAACCTGCATTCCCATTAACAAGGAAAAATATATTTCATTCGATTTAAGGATTGACGAATACAGTCTAAGGTTTGTCGACTCGTATAAATTCATGTCAAGTAGCTTGGATAAACTAGTTTCAAACCTTTCACAGGACCAATTCAAAATACTACCAAATTTCTTACCACCATCCGATAATTGTTACGAACGTGAGAAATATATGAAGTTACATACGCGTAAGGGAGTTTTCCCTTACGAGTATGTAAGTGACTGGAGGCGGCTTGAGGAAACTGCGCTACCCCCTCAGGCCGCCTTCTATAGCAGCCTCACGGACTTAAATATTTCCGATGAGGATTACCAACATGCAAAAGATGTTTGGGATGCGTTCAATATTACAACTCTGGGTGAATACTGTGACTTATATTTAAAGACAGACGTTCTATTATTGGCTGAAGTGTTTGAAAACTTTAGACAAGTGTGTATAGGTGCGTATGAATTAGATCCGTGTCAATATGTCACTGCACCCGGTTTGAGTTGGGACGCCATGTTGAAACATACCGAAGTATGCCTAGAATTGTTTACGGACTATGAAATGATTCAATTTATAAAGAAAGGTATAAGAGGTGGTGTCTGTCAAGCGTCAAACCGCTATGCTAAGGCCAATAATATATTCATGCATGATTATGACGTGAATCAGGACAGCAGTTTTATCATCTATTTGGATATAAATAATCTTTACGGTGATGCCATGCGACGCCCGCTTCCAATCGATAACTTTAGGTGGATGAGTGAAGACGAGGTTAAACTGTTTGATATATCAACACAACGGATAGACTCTGATGTTGGATATATATTGGAAGTAGATTTGGAGTATCCACATAGCTTACATGACTTGCATAATGATTACCCTTTCTGTGCTGAAACCAAACTACCAATTGAGGGTAAAATTAAAAAGTTATTGCTAACATTCGATAACAAAACCAATTATGTTGTGCACTATGCTAACCTCAAACTATATATTGAAAAAGGGTTAATTTGTAAGAAAATTCATAGAATTCTCACTTTCAATCAATCATCTTGGCTAAAATCATATATTGACTTAAATTCGCAAATGAGAGTCCAAGCTAAAAACAGTTTTGAAAAAGATTTCTTTAAACTCATGAATAACTCCATATTCGGGAAAACTATTGAAAATGTCGAGAAAAGGGTTGATGTCAAGTTGTGTAAACAGTGGGATACTTTGCACAGCGAACATAAGCAACGAACAAAACCTACATATGGTCTCGATCGTTACATTTCCAGACCAAATTTCCACAGTGCCTCTATTTTCTCTGAAGAACTGGTAGCTGTGCAAATGAACAAAACCATAATTGTATACGACAAACCTATTTATGTAGGTTTTAGTGTATTAGATTTGAGTAAACAAATCATGTACAACTTCCACTATGATTACATGTTAAATAAATACGGTGATAATGTAAGCCTTTTATACACGGACACCGACTCTTTTGTTTATCATATCAAAACAGATAACTTTTACGAAGACATTAAACCTGACTTGCAAAGCAGATTTGACACTTCAGATTTGCCTCAAAACAACGTATATAATTTACCACAAGTCAATAAAAAGGTTGTGGGCATGATGAAGGACGAAAACAATGGAAGAATAATACGAGAATTTGTTGGGTTAAGGGCAAAAATGTATGCGTATATATTAGACTCGGATGACAATAACGAAATTAAATGTATAAAAAAAAACAAAGGTGTTAACGCCGCTGCTGTACGTAGGTTAAATTTTAATAAATACTATACCTGTTTAGACTTGAGTAAAACTCTCTATGATAACATGTATAATTTGATTAGTGATAAGCACAATATGTACACTCAAATTAGAAGAAAGAAAATTCTCTGTGGTAAAGATGAAAAGAGATTCATTTTGAACAATGGTAATAAAACCCTTGCATGGGGACATTGTAAAATAGCTAAATTATTGGTAAATAAATAATTACTCATTCACTTTTAAACTTTTTTTTTTATTTCAGTATACCTATCTATCTACACACCTGCGCATACATGATCATTTCTCCACATTATTGTTCAACGAGCTATAGGAAATTTCCCATTCCCAATTCAAAAAGCAGTGTATAGGTTTTTAAAGTGTTGGCAATGCGCGTGTAACAATTCTAAAGGTGCAGGCATCCATAGGCTACGGTGACAGTTTATCATCAGGCGGACAGTATTTGCCACCGACGTGGTATAAATAAGTTCACCAGTACCAGGAATCGGAATTAGGTCAGCTAAAAAATACCTATTACATAATATAGAGTGGTTACAACCGGATATAAAAATGTATTTTTCTTGAATACCTGGATATTCGATATTTATCTATTATTCACATACAGATATACTCGACTTTGCTAGTTAACGACATACTTAGGTTTAGAAACTCCCTTTTCTAAAAAGTGTGATGTAAATGTTACCAGATGTAACTAGAAATAGTTACAACTTTTAGATTAACATGAAACATCCCGTAATGTAAGTAAAAACATGTATGTTTAACATTACGACTAGTACCTGGATAAATATCGAATACCCAGGTATTCAAGAAAATATACATTTTTCTATCCGGTTGTAACCACTCTATATTATGTGCTCTTGCAAATATGCCCGTATGCATATTTTAAAACAAACTTATTGGGCAGTTGGAAAAGTACAAAGTCCATATATTTGTTGACCACAAGCTCCAAAACCAACCGCACCTGGAGCAAGCCGATGCCATCGACCTGGACCTTGACGCGTACACGTGCTCTGTGGCGTCAGATACATACAAAGTAGCGCCAATATATAAACATATAAATATATATATGCATATTTTAAATCTAACTTATTCTCTCTCTTATCTCGATCGACCTCGACGCCCACGTAGGAATTTGCAGGTGGCCGTCGGCGCCACGGTGGCGGCTGATGCAACACGTCGGGAGATAAATACCTAAATTGAGCCAGTAACGAGAAATTAGGACCAGTTTCACCGTGACGGGGTGGCCTAGGGGTTCATGACGTTAACTGGCTAAAGACGCCCCGGTCAGCTAAAGACGCTGGTTCGAATCCGACCTTCGCCACTGGAGGCCACCTCGTCACTTTTTGTTTGTCGTACACGTACAAAGTGGTGCCATCTATTTTAGCGAAGTTTTCCCTCGGGAGATAAATACCTTAAACATAGAAAGTAGCGCCAACTGGCGAGGATATATGCACAACTACCAAGGGGCGCAGGGCCAGGGGCAGCGGCGGGGAGGGGGCGGGGGAGGGCGGGGAGGCGGCGGGGAAGGGGGCTAGTGGCGCCCTCTAACGGATCTTTGCCGAACTACCAAGTGGCGCAGGCCAGGGGCAGCGGCGGGGAGGGGGGGAGGGGGGTGAGGGGGAGGGGGTGAGGGGGAGGGGGGAGGGGGGAGGGGGAGGGGGGGAGGGGGAGAGGGGGGAGGGGGGTGAGGGGGTTGAGGGGGGAGGGGGGGGAGGGGGGTGAGGGGGGGGGGGGTGAGGGGGGTGAGGGGGGGTGAGGGGGGGAGGGGGGGAGGGGGGGGAGGGGGAGATAAATACCTAAAGTGAGCTGGAATCGGCATATCCTCCCTACTAACACAATTAGTGTCTCAGCCTACGCATTTCACTGATACCAGCCAGACACTCATCGATGTTGTCTGTACGGACATGCAGGCTAACAGTACAGCAATTGATCACGTGGGTTCCCTGTATGGTCATTGCCTTGTTGTCTGCAATTTCAATGTTAAGCGCGAGAAAGTAAAGCCTTACCACGTTACGTACAGGCCTTTTAAAAATATCTGCGACAAAGTTCTAGATGTGGACTTGCGGAGCGTGAGGTGGAACTTGATAACAAACCTTGGAAATGTCAATGACATGGTAACAGCCTTTAATCAACAAGTTGTTAATCTATTTAATGTACATGCCCCTCTCAAGACAACCGTGATTAAAGCTCAATCATACCCCTGGATTACTGACACCGTCAAATTCATGATGAGGTTGCGTGACAGTGCTGCGGCAGATTTTCACAAAAACCAGAGTGATGTCAAAAAGCAATACTACAAAGACCTTAAGTCTATAGTAAATAAAGCTCTGTATTTTGAAAAGGTAGCATATTTCAAACATAATATAAATAATAAAATTAATGAACCCAAAACTTTATGGAAAAACTTAAAAAATACAGTGTTGCCTAGAAAGAATAATGAATTACCTATTATATTTAATAATCCTGATACCTTGAACAAACACTTCCTAGATCTACCAGGAACTTCAGGTGTCGCTATATCACAGTTGACCTATTTTGAGTTTCACAAGTTCAATGACTCTGTTTTCCACCTAGATACTATTAGTTCTAATCAAATAATTAAAGTAATTAAATGCATAAAATCTAATGCTGAGGGTATTGATGGAATAAATCTAAACATGCTTATTTTAACCTTTCCATACACAATTGATTTTATTACAAGCGTAATAAATACCTCCATTCTTACATCCACCTTTCCGGATATCTGGAAATTAGCAGTAGTCAATCCTCTGCCTAAGGTATCGAACCCGTCCATGCTCACAGACCTTAGGCCTATAAGTATACTACCTTGTCTATCCAAAATAATGGAAAAAGTTGTATGCACACAGCTAACTGCCTACTTAGAAAACAACAATATTCTACCGGATGTCCAATCAGGTTTTCGGAAAGGACGTAGCACTATGACTGCTTTACTCGATGTCTCTGATAACATCTTGGATGCTCAAGACAAAGGAATGTGCACTCTTTTAGTCCTCCTTGACTTCTCTAGGGCTTTCGATTGTTTGAATATAAACCTGCTCCTATCCAAATTGAGCTATTATGGTTTTGATTATAAAACTGTAAAGTGGTTTGAAAGCTATTTACATAATCGATCACAAATTGTTAAAGTGTGTTGTAGTGACGGTTCTTCACATTATTCTGAAAAGGTTCAACTGACAAGAGGAGTTCCTCAGGGATCGGTAATCGGTCCGCTCCTGTTCATATTATACTCTGCAGATATAAGGTCTCACATCACGCATTGCAAATACCACATATATGCAGACGACATACAAGTATATATATCATGTAAGCCAGCCGATATTGACAGTGCAATAGATAAATTAAATCAAGATCTCACCACAATAGCATCATGGGCCACAGAAAACTGCCTGCTGCTTAATCCAAACAAAACTAAATACCTTGTGTTTGGCAGCAGGCAACAACTGTCTGGTGTCAGTATTACAGCGGATGTTAAGTTGATGAACACACCGGTCGAGAGGGTGTATGAAGCGCGTAATTTGGGTCTCATAATGGATTGCGGACTACGTTATGAGAAGCATGTTGCTGCGGCTATTAGAAGTTGTTTTTATAAGCTTAAGGTTTTATATACAATTCGGCCATATTTAAGCGAAAACCTGCGATGTCAACTAGTTGAGTCACTTGTCCTATCAAAGCTGAATTATGTGGATGTAGTGTTTGGGCCTCGGCTTCTTGCTAAAACAAAAAGGCTCATTCAACGTGTTCAAAATGCCTGTGCTCGTTTTTGTTTTAATATTCCGTTGAGAGCTCATGTGACTCCATTTCTGAATAGCCATAATATCCTTAAAATGCAACACCGTCGTAAACTTCACTTGGCTTGTCTGCTCTTTGGTGTAATGAAGTATAAAACCCCCCCATATCTCTTCAATAAGCTATGTTGTATTAAGCTTCGCGAACGTCGTAACTGTGGGATTCAACTGTTAACGCCGCGCCATGCCTCAGCTGCTTTTCGGGGAAGTTTTCGCTACGCCGCGTCGAAGGTCTGGAATAACATCCCTCCCCCCTTGAGAAACCTGCAAAGTATTCATAGTTTTAAGTCAAAGTTGAAACAGTATTTACTTAATCACCAACTTAACCAGGAAGCCTACAGACTCGATACTAGCTGCCTGTAGTTTGTACGCTTTTACTTACGCTTACCACAAGTTTTTTGTTCCTTCTGCAGAGCAATAGTTCACCACTCCTGTTATGCCATACATGTTTGAGTATTATTATGTTAGTATTCGTCTTCCTCTGATGCTGTTTTCATAATATAAAAATCTTGTAAATTGATAAAATGGACGCTCGATGTTGGTCTGGTCTGTCATTGCGTTTTAGTTCGTGTAGCTACCGTTGGCGCTTGTTGCGTATGCAGCTGTAATGTTCAGCCAAGGTATGGTTGGACCGGACCGATACAGTGTTATGTTTACGATGCTTGATATAAAAATAATCTTTACTTAATTTAGTCGTTATCTTTTATCTATTTTTCAATTTGTTCACTCTATATTATTTTGTCTTTTTCCTTCTTGTCTGTTACCTTTCGTGATTTTTCTCACTTGATGGTCTCATCGGAAGATCAGCGCTGGAAGCCACCAGCAACATGCTGAGATGAGGCCATTTCGTGGCACTTTATACTTCCTTTGTTTTTGTTATATCATGTAATTTAATGTGTCTTGTTTGTGTCTACGAATAAAAAAATATTCTATTCTATTCTATTCTATTCTATTAAGAAGAGTTCCACACCTTAATACGATAAGGAAAAACATATTAAAACCGTTTCATAACGTATCTAATGATTGGATTGTTTACCCAAAGACAAGTTTTCCACTTTTAATCATATTTACCTACCTACGGAGTGCCCCTTCTAAAACTTCTAATATAAACTAAGTAGCGGTTCACAAAAGACACTTATACTACTTATACTTATTACAATTTTTTTTTAGTTTTGTTGTGTCTTGCAATTATACAAGGTGCCCGCGAGGAAACAGAAAAAAAATTAACCACGTATTCCTATGGTCATAAGAAGGAAAAAATCTTATATAAATTTTAGTCAATTCCGCCAAAAAAAACATTTTTGTGTTTTTAGGGTTCCGTACCTCGAAAGGAAAAAACGGAACCCTTATAGGATCACTTTGTTGTCCATCCGTCCGTTTGTCTGTCTGTCAAGCAAGACCCTTTTTGTCATGGATGCGTGGAGGTATCAAGCTGGAATTTATATCAAATTCTCAAGTCTACTGTCCCTTAGAGCTGTGGAAAAATCAAACTTCTAAGCCAACGCAATCAGAAGATACAGCCGTTTATGCTGCAAATTTCCGCAAATTTTCGACACTCGCAAGGGAATTAAAACCTACAGGGTACTTCCCGTGAACTCGGAATCTTGAAATTTGGTACGAAGCAATACGTACGTCTTATAGCACAGCTAAAGGAAAAATTGTGAAAACCGTAAACTTTTAGTTCACATATAATAAAAATATTTTCATTAATTGATATGACTCGATTGTCGTAATGGGTGAATTTTTACTAATATACCTACAGGTTTGTACGGAACCCTCGGTGCACGAGTCCGACTCGCACCTGGCCGGTTTTTTTATTTACTTTTTGTATGTTTTTATACATAATAAGTACATGTTCTTGGAAAATTTATGGATTAATATGAATTAGTACTTTTTTTCGTAAAAACTAGTCTATTCAAAGTGTTCCTTGTCACTATGATATCTGACAATAAGGACGTCTAGACTAGCTCCCATAGTGGCGACATCACCATCAAAAAGGCGTTATGACTGAAACAATAAATTTTTATTTTTATTTTTTATTGGTATTACTTAAAACTAAAATGAGGCGAATTAAAAAAAGTATATGTTACATTTTCGTCTCTAAATACGATCCGGGATACACTGTTAAAATCTTTCCGTTTCCTCGCGCGTTACGTGGTACATCACACATCCTTATATTATATTTTCAATTGTTTCGGAATACCAGACCCATCTTGTGCTACATAAAGATCACTGCGAAATTGCGGACCTCCGCATACCTCGGCCCTAATGACTCCAGACACGCGCTTGGACCTCGAGGGGTGACCAGCAAGGGACGAAATTTTCCTAAAGGGTTGCCCTAAAACTGGGGGCTGAAGGCGTAATTAATGCTCTAAAACGACTGTGTAACAATCTTAAAAAACAAGCCAATCTAAGCTTTATTTTAAATGGTTAAGAGTTGGCTTTAGAAGGGAGAGAAAGGATTGGTTTGGTCCAATTTTATAGTGCAGGGTGGCAAATAATAAGAGGTCCCGTACATACAAAGTTGGAGCGAGTTCTTGATGAATGACACTCCAAGGGCCCATTGCCCTTCGGTTGTTTAAAGTGGATGGGATAAGAAATGTCGAATATCCAGTGAGTAATTCCGCCATATTGTTTACTTATTGTAATTAATATGTTAAGTTTGTGTTTGTTTGCGTTGATGGGAGACTGGAGATCGTTTTTGAATAATCAGGTTTAATTGAAGTTCTGAAGTAGATTGGTGTTATGGGTACTTAATCTTTTAATTGAAATATATTAGGTATTTACTTGAAAATGACGCACTGACAAACTAACTTTCACATGCGTTATACATTTGCAGTAATGACAAGAGGTTTTCTTAACAAAAGTGCGAATACTATTTTTTACCCGGCTGCCGTGCCTGCAGCCCACATCGTTTAACAGATTTCTTTACATTCGTCTTCTTATGAAAGTGTAATTAGATTACTCTCAGTTGAAGATGGAATATCCGAAAGTAATATAGGGTAATAACTATAAAAACGAAATGATGGATCTGGCGCCAAATGTAAACAGTACATTTATTTTTGTATTTTATTAAATTCTACTTGTTTAATTTTGTTTAATATTGTAACTGATTTCCTGAGCTTATTATTATTACGAGCCTATTGTGACTTACTGCTGGGTAAAGGCCTCCCCCCTCTTCTTCCATTCATCCCGGTCCCTGTCGAACATGGTTCAAATAATTGTTAATAATTTTCCACGCGGCGACGGTGGCCACAGTCACATGCTAATGGAACAAGCACGCGTATGCAACCATTTTGTTTAGGCGATTTATGATACGTCAAAATACTTAACACTGCCCGCATAAACTTATATGTTTCGATTTCTGACTAAATATAAAAGAAAATTCAGATTAATCATCAAAATGAAGATAATAACATTAATCGCATTTATGTAAGCATGTCTATTGGCACAATTCATATTCATAACAACAATTGGCAACATTACCACCAGCCATCGCACCTCGCTTCCTGCCTAAAATGAATCATCACTTCCTCACAGACAGACACATAATATGTAGATACGTATTAATAAACATTAGGCCGTTACACACGAGTGTATTTATGCAAAATTAGTTTTCCGATACGAGTCCCCTCGGCGGGGATTGGCTTATCTTTACACTTGGCACGCTGTAAATTGGTCAGATCTTGTTGGCTTCTCACGTATACTTAAGTTGTAGTGTAGCCATATTTAAGTTGGGGTTGTTGAGGATAAAGTCCGATAAATATCAATATAACTTATGAAAATTTGCTCTCTGTATTCTCATCAATTCTCCAATTTTTTACTAGAAAAGTTTAACTCACTCGATACATATTGTAATTATTTGACGAAACCTGAGGTGGATGAGCTTTCTGTAATGTGACGAAGCCTGCGCTATGGATCTGATGGAATGCAATTTTTTGGTTAATAAAGGTTTTTTACGTAATATATTGTTTGGTTAATAAGAGATATCTATTTAAAATTGGGATTTTATTGATCGTCTCAGAATTATAAATAGCAAAATATTTAATACTTTTTAGCATAGCCGCATTGCCGCTGTCTGAGCCGCCTGGAGCGAGCTGTGTGGACTCCAATAATTATAATATGTTTTATGTCATTTTTATTCTAATTACAACCTATTTAATAATATTTTTGTTTTTGTATATCCTACCCTATCTATGAGACACTTGTGTTCCAACTGGGTTCTTACAATTGTATTGTTATAAATGTCCACATCGCATTGCTAACATAGCCACCCCACCACCAAAGCTAAGAGTGGTATCAGCATTTGCCTACGCCCGGCTAGAAAGATACCATCTCGGGAGCACAACTAACAATATGCTCCATTATCGACTCCGCTTAGATTAGTTATGTGCTTCACTGTACATTATTTATCGTCGAGTGTACTTGGGGTTAGACAAAATAGGAGTATGGGGTGTTGAATCATTTTATTGGTTCGAAGCATAAGGTACTGATTTAACATTCACGGACGGCATTTTACCCGTGGTCTCGAAGGAAGACTCCTTCAGTGCCATCCTTGAAACGTTGGGGGTAATTTTAAAAAACCTACGCGATAAGGCCCCTTTTTTTGTAAATAATACTGTACGAAGGTACCTTTTGATATCTTTTGATAACGTTACCATGTCATCTAAAACGTGGGTTATGATATTATCTAAACATAATTTACATGACGAATTTTAAATTTTGAGCACAATGCACCCTACACTACGCTTAACGATGACAACAATTTACCTATATACATACCTACTCGTACATGCATACATACTCGACCGTAATAATGAAATGTATGAAAAACATAATAGGTAATACGGTTATTACGCGAAAATTAGTTTCATAAAATATCATCAAATCATATTTGCTTAAGGCAATTGACGAAGCCTGTCCCTTGCCTATATATTAGATATTATGTTATTTATTATTTTATTTAAACTTTATTGCACAATAAAAATAGGTACAAATGGCGCAGTTAATGCCTTAAGGCATTCTCTACCAGTCAACCATACCATACCATACCATAATATATTATGTATTCATTTAAAATAATTCTTTAGAACTATTACTAAACTTTCTAAGGAGAAGAATATTTTGTTGGCAATGAACATTTCAGGTATAACATCGATCGAAAAGCTGGATTAAAAAGAAAAAAAATCGTTCAAATTAAAATATTTCTACATCAGTGACAACCCTACAAACCTATTTATATATTTTTTAATTGCTAGGGTTGAAACATACAGATTTTTGCGCTAATGTTTCACTAACTGTATCTCAAAAACGGTTAGAAAAATTAACGTGATAAGAGAAAAATAAAGTACGTAGCCTAAATAAACCTTTCCCCGTTTGCATAAAAGTCCCTCATTCTGTTCCACCCGATATATCTCGATAGTTCGTGTGTCTGCATTAAAATTATATAGGTAGAGACATCGTTCTTTTTGTTAAGTTATAAGAGAATGGAGGTACCTTTGACATCGTGTCAAAACGTAACCCTCGTGGTTCAAAAATCATCAAATTTCAATCACATCCAAAACCCATCTGACCTCACACGCTAATGAGTTTTAAATTTATTACAAGCAAGAACTAAGACAAAACTTTAAGATAAGGCCACCTCCCTCCATACAAAGTAATCTTTACTCGCGCTGAGCCCCTAAACTCCGGAGTGATATTCTGATTGTGGCTAAATTATAATGGGGTCGGCGTTACTACGGTAATTTTGACACCTTCGGCGTGAATCTGGCGAGTATTAAGTCCGTGGTATTTTTTGTTGAAATTTTAAAATAGAAAGTGGAAGAGATTATTGTCATACCTACATTATTTTATAAATATGTCTTGTAGATTTGAAATAATTTTACTTTCAAGGACGATCAATTAAGGTAATATAAATTCGATAACAGTCCAATGTTATTTGTCAAATTAGATGTAGGTTATGTAGAATATCGTGAGTTAAAGATCTACCCACCGCCTACTTAACTATGGAATTATCAGGGTCAGCAACGCGTCGTGCATGCAGCACCTCTGGAGTTGCAGGCGTTCATAGCCTACGGTGACTGCTTACCGTAGGCGTTAGGCGGGCCGTATGCTTGTTTGACACCGTCGTGGTATCATATTATTTAATATGTACCTATAAATAATCTATCACAATAATCAATTGGGTACCTTTAGTAAAACAGCGCCACTTAGTTTACGAAGCTTATTTTAGCGACATCAAATCAATTTTTAAAGTTATTGTAAAATACAGTTGCGCGCCATTTACTTTACACAATTTATTGTATATTAACCATAGCATTATATATATAATCAAAAAATCGAAAACTTCAAAGGACGGCTCTTGAGTCAAGGAGCGATAAACAAATTCCATATATTTTTTTAAAAGCCCCTAACAATCCTAACTCTTATACTTATTAAGAAATTGAAACAAAAAACAAACAAAGGGGCATAGCTGTCGTTAATATATATCAAATTGCGTAAAAATATTTTTTGCAATGATAATATCCTGAGAGGAAAATGGGGACTACGTTTGTATAATTATCCTGAACTAGTTTATTTCGTAAAACTACAATCGCGAATGTAGATAATTCCAATATTGGAAATATTATATAATATCCATGTCCTCTAAATTCTTCACATAGCCAAATCTCCAGAATAGGCCCTTCCAAGTTGGAATAACTTTAGAAGACCAAAGGCTGTTTAGAAAGGACCCCAACTTGTACCCGGGCCCTGAAATATTAATGTAGTTTCACAGAATCATATATGACTGGTGTATATGCTTTTGCGATATTTGCCCACAGTTTTGGTCGATGGGTATGTCTAGAATTAGTAATCAGTTGGCTATTTCTAGCTAGTTATACGTGATTATACAGTCTAGAAACTTGGTCGTATCATACCTTTGATTTCAGCATGGGAACACTACTCAATAGGTAGGTATAGGTATTTCACCATAAGAAGAGGCAACGCATGAAAGATCGCAGACATGAAACTATTAGGTTATATTTCAATTTAAAATTGATTATACACGCAAGTTAGTAAATAATCTCTATACTGTGTTTACTTGCATGTGTATTGTATATAATCCACTTAATTATTAATGTAATATACCACAAATATTTATCTACGTACTTTTGTAAAAAAGTCACTATTCGTGCTGTCAAAACAAAGTTGAAGATGTCAATCATTTGGGAAAACAAGAGTGCAGTTCACCTTATCTACCAACAAGCATGATGACAATGAAATCCAATAACCAACCGTTTACCTACAAACTTACAACAAAAAATCCACGTAAAGTAACAAATCAGACACCCAAATTAATCACCCAAAAACGCACTTCGCAATTTCCATATCCACGAAATCGCAGACTTACCAAAATGGACGCTCACTAACACCCACGACCGCACTCACACAAACGCAGTCGTCGGGCAAATTTTCAGCATGGCAAAGTTAGGGTTGGACTACACTCGTGTCCTTCTCTTTTGATTGCAATTAATTCGGGACTAAGGGGAGGGTTCGGCCAATGCGCAGGACCAAACTTAGAAATGAAATGTTGGCAAAGTTGTACAAGTGTTCGGTTTGGTTAGTCGTTAGTGTTGTGGCTTTGTTTGTTGTTTAGGATTAAATATTGTTGATATTATTCTTTAATTTGTATTGTTTTACCTACCTAATAGCTGTAAATATCAATGCATCAACCTATACGTAATACGTTAGCAGGTATTACGATACATTAGATATGTTACCTATGTATCTAAAATTACATGGTTAATGATATTTTATAATTTCTTAAGAGTTGTTTTTTTTTATATATCTGATAGTGAATTAGTGACCAACGACAGTGCTATTCAACAAAGATACTCGTACAATTAATATTTTACTGTAGTATTTCCTAACAAAATATACAGCATAGGTAATTACATGCGCAAAGATCGTGTTATTTACAAAGACGCGCCTTGGGCTCGTATTGTCATGTTATTAAAGGTTAGATTTGACAAATATGCGCGTCATCGTGGATGACACGAACATACTTTATTGAATACCTACTTTTTTACTTTTATTACCTATTTTATTTTATAAAAAGTAATGATATCCCAACAAAAACATAAATGTGAAATGAGAGCCAAGTTCAGTATTAAGAATACGTATCGTTGTTGACTTGCCGACAAAAGAATTGAGATCTTGGCTAGTTAGTACGTATAGACTATTATAATTGTCTGTGTTACTTTTCTAAAATTTGGTTTATTGGTAAAAACTAGCCAAGTTATATCCTTTATAATTTCAGGATTTTCTACACAGCACAAAACCTGGCACCCATGTAGATCGCAATTCTTTTGTCGGCGACTCATCAACGATACGTATTCTTAATACTGAACTTGGCTCTCATTTCACATTTATGTTTTTGTCGGCGACTCAACAATGACACATATTCTTAATATTAAACTTGGCTCTTATTTCACATTTATGTTTTTGTTAGGATAGACTTTACTCGTGATATTTCGAGACTAATACACCGGTTGTAAAACTTTTCACCCTTTCCACTTTTCAACCAACAGAAACAATTAAAATTAATCCATTATAATAGGTAACATCGCCAGTCCGTCTCTAGCTCTGCCCGACGCTATAAAATGCTCAAACATTTTAGTGCTACGACCTGTAGATTACAATTTTCTTTTTTGTATTTAATGCCTCGGTCTGCTTAGCAGGCGGAATCGGATGACCTGATGATAATAGTCCGGCCATTTAGAACTAGAAAGTATAGTCTGGCAAGCAAAGTATGTCAGTAGCAATGTACAGCAAAGTGAAGTAGGGCAACACTCAAAAAGCAGTATTGCGTTGGTATTGAACTTAAAAAAGCAGCAATGTACATCGAACCAAAATATGTAACTATCATAACCTCAAATTTTACAAATATTTACGATCAACGTTAGTGATTGTAATGCACAAGCTTATTTAATATATTGGTATTTAATAGTGACAGCAGAAATTTCTCTTGAAATAGCAACGATTCAAAATGTAAACAAACATGATGGCTGCCATTCACTATCCACATTCCACAGATAAAACACAGATGACACGCGATTTAGGAATTATTCGAAAACAGTGTTGCTAACCCGCGATTCCCCCTTTGCCGCCTTTTGCTACTGACAAGATTTGCTTGACCGAGTAAGAGCTTAAGTCAAATACATACTAAATGTATCTTCCGAAGTCTGTTAGTTATACATAATAAATACAAGATGCACTTTCATATAGGTACCTGCATAACATCCTTGTTAGAGTCTGTGCGGAAAGGAAGAAGTCGTGAAATGTATGGGATCCAATTTATATATTCTACGACTACCTACGACTACGACTCTTCTCTTTCCGCACGGACTCTATACCTATTTTTTATGAACTTAGCGATATACCTATCAATATTTTGTCGTTGAATCTTCTCTAGGTTACTAATAATAATAATAAGAAAAGCAGAGCAAAGAGAAACCGGATAGAGTTAGATGCACTGTCACCATGAATGGCTTTGGTCAACCTGACTGTTGAGAGTTTAGAATGGATAGGATATGTACATTACATAATATGAAAAAAATCTCCGTTGATGCAATTTAATCCGGTATTTTTAATAACTTTTTTAGGTCGAAGTTTTAGAAATACGTAAGTATAATGAGGAGTATGAGCAAGACTTACCTAATGAATTTTACTAAAACAATAAATTCTTTAGTATTTTGTGGAATGCAGTTCTTTGTCATATAAACTTTATTACTGCCAAATAAGTTGCATTTTGAAGAGAAACACACAGTTGCGAACAAGTTGGAGCGAAGAGTTGGCAACTAGCGTCGAATGAAGTCCGTATACGCAATTAGGAAGTTTCTTACAATGTTCTCTCGACGTCAAAGATATGTATACATTATTCGCCGTATTACAATGGAATACGGTTCAAATGCATGTACATATCTTTGGTGTCGAATATTCAATGCGCATCAAGGCGTACATGGACTGCACTATATGGACTTTATCAGATCTAATAGTGGCTAAATGTTACTGAGGCAAGTTTAGAGTGTGTTTGATATTGCAAAGAGCTATCTATATTAAAAGTGAGATAGCAAAATTAATTATTGTTGACTGTTAATAAATGATAGGTACCTACAGTCTGTTAATAATGACCGGTCTGGACTAGTGGGTAGACTAATGGTCCGATTCGAAGAATGAAATACGATAACGATAAGTTCTGGTTTAGATAAGTTCTCATTTAGATATCGTTTGTATGTCGTATAATTAATATTTAGTATAACAGAAGCAGCTCGATTCGGGCACCCAATGTCACATTGACGTTAGAAATATCGTAGATAGATCTTATTGGGATCACATCGGAATCGAAATAAACGTCAATTTTGACATATCGTTTAGTTATCGATCTTTTAAAGATCTTTCCAAGATCTTAAACGTGTCTTAATCATTCTTCGAATCTGGCCGCCTGCCTATGAAGACGATGGTCCCGGGTTCGAATCCCGGTAAGGGCATTTATTCCTATGGGTCACATTTATTCCTGAGTCATGGGTGTTTTCTATGTATATACGTATATATTTATACGAGTATATACGTATGTATATAGTCGCCTAGTACCAATAGTACAGTCAGCTGCAGAGAAAAGGTACCCTATGCATAGAAATTTTGTATGCAGGGGGGTAATTCTTCTCTGCAGCTGACCGTACAAGCTTTGCTTAGTTTGGGGCTAAGTCGATTTGAGTAAGATTATCCCCAAACATTTATTATTATTATTGTTTATTATCTTGCTCGCGTTTATCCCGGCTTTTCGTCACGGCTCATGGGAGCCTGGGGTCTGCTTGGCAACTAACCCTAGGAATTGGCGTAGACACTAGTTTTTACGAAAGCGAATGCCATCTGACCTGCCAACCCATTTAAATTTACTGCCTATATAAACGGTTAGAAAAACAAATGAAATAAGTACTGAATTAAGGGCCTGTTTCACAATGTCCAAGTAAAGTATTGGATAGTGTTGCGAATGCAACTTATTATTATATAAAAATCAATGCAGTAGCTAAACGCAGCCGTCAGGCACGGCTAGTATTCGGAGGCTTTTTAAAAGCACCAATAGGAGCGCTCCACATAATCTGTATCGCGGCCAATTGGAAGCATTTAAATCTAAACCTTTTGTACTGATCAAATCAAATATTGCAAATCACTCTTTCATCATCCTCCATATCAACACCTACTTTTCTACATTGAACCGTTTTGACAAGAACCCTTGTAAACCAGTACCCTTTGGAAGAATATACTTTGGTTCATTATAAATCGAAGTTTTATTTAAGTCGTCGAGATTCTGACCTGCACGGCGGCTACAGATAGCTAATTAACAAATAAATTAACTGTCACATAAAACTTCCTGCAAAACTTAGCACTTTATCTACCAGTTAAGCTTATTCGAAGATTATGAAACGCCAACGATGACTTTATTCGTCAGATAAGTGGCAAGGAGCTTATTCAGGACTTTACTTGGACATTGTGAAATAGGCCCTAAGAATTCAAAGCTACTTAACGCAGCATATTGTGACGTTATTATGCGTTGCGTTTTTTCTAGTTTATTTTGTCGTAGTAAACGACGCATAAACGTATTTTAACCATTCTTTTGAGGTTTTCATATGACTTCAATTGCAAAAGATAATATTAATATTTATTTTAGCCACTAACCAAACTGCACTAGAAACTTTTACTTCTGTTTACCCCTTCACCCAGCTTTATTTAATTTAACAATTCCTTTGACCTTAATCTACCCAATCAATGACGTCACAGCATCCCTAACTGACCCTACTGACCAGATCGACCTTACATTATATGATCTCTTAAAAGGCCGCCCTTTGACAGGTTAACACACTGTGGTCCTGGGAGGCTGGTCTAAACCGGTTTTATCTCGTAAAAGGGGTTCATAAACGTGATTTTTTGTAACTTAGGAATATCTGAATATTATTAACAAAATAAAAATGTCATTTAGAATTTTAGCAAGCATGTTTTTTTGTTTTAGATACCCACTATAAACTTATGCATGTTGTTGGATAAAACTTGTAATTAAACAGGCTAATTCTCTGTATTTTGTTGGATCATTAACCATACACCAAAAATACAGATAATGTTTTGATTGTTTTGTTTAAGTATAGAATATGGAGAACTCGTATTTACTATATTTTTAACAACTCTATGTAAAACGTATTCCGCAAATAACATTCATTAATTCTTTCATTCATTTTCCTAGAGACTTTATACGTATGCCTCCTTCATTAAAAAAAAATGTGTCAGAAACTAAGTGGTTTTCGCCTACTTATACATTATTTAATATTATTCTTTTTAGGAATCTATTGGTATCTAAATAGTTGTTCGGGCCCATCAAGTATATTGCCAATTTTCCATGATACCTTGCTAACAATAGCACAGCGTTCTATTATGTGAGTATACCTAAATTGTCATAACTAATAACTTGTTTTAAAGACAAAGTCTGAATACCTAAGTCCTATATTTAGTATTGTAAGTTGTCGGACGTGACGCATGCTGCTTTGTTTCTAGGAACATTAATTGGTCTACGTCTGTAAAGTTATTACTTAAGATTGTTCGTTGTATTTTGTTATAAATGTATTAAGTTAAGACGTAAAAAAAAGTATATCATGTAGATGGAAATTAAATATACTTTAATGTTCGCTTAGCAATGGTTATGCATTCGAACAATAATATGATGGGATGGTATGGACATTTTGTCCACACATTTCATACAAAACATTGTTCTACTCTTTATTTCTCGCACATTTGAACCATATAAAGCAGGCAAAGGTTTACGTTAAACTATCACACGCATGCAATGATAAAATAAAATTGGCTGCATTATCGCTTAAGAGAAAATATACCTTTTTCTTTATAAATAGGTACAAGATTGGTATTTTATTTTATTACATGAACTAACAACCAGAAATACTCACAAATGCGCTCTCAAAGAAAAAGCATATACTCGTAATGTACAAAAATATACTTCCATCTCTGTTCAACTCTCAAAATACATAAGCGCAGTTAAGAGCTTGTGCGACAATGCTATTGTCCAGCCCAGACTACCCCCGTCCCGCTCTAACTAGCTAGACCCTAACCGCACGGGTAGGAACAACATTAATATGGGCTCTAACCCTTCAGGTCCATGCGGCAATTATTCACAGAGAATAGTTTAACAGAAAGGATTGTGAGGACTTTTGATGTCCACGACAAAACGGCCCATATTACAATACCTTTCAGACCAATTTAAACCATAAGATGCTAGTTATAGATTATGATTTTGATTGTAGTTAGATGTCAGTTAGCACAGTGATTCTTGCGACGGTATCTACTAGGAAATTTCCGTATATTTAGAATATTTATACATTTGTCTGAAGTGGGTTTTGGGTGCGGATGAGGCATCTATAAGCACATAATAGGTACCGTGATTTAGTACGGTGCGGCGGAATTAGTCTGGCCAAACGTCGGCCCCTTTATGTTGTACTTTGTCAAAAATGTTGGGCCATATATCTTAGGAATATGTGGTAGATTTAATAATTTCATTCGGGGTCTGGGTATTCTGTTTCATATTATAATTAAGGTTCTTAATATTTATGCAATTAACTAAGATTTTGAGGATTACAGGTATTTACACTATTTACAATAGGGTATTTGACTGTATTTAAAATAAATTATTTCACACCATGCACGAAACAAAGCAACACAGCATTAATATAGAAACGTAGACAGCAATTATTTTTAGACACTATTTCTATTTTATAATTCGTATAGAACTGTAAAGAGTAGGTGACTTGACCGTGACGTCATTTGCTAGTATTTCATATAAATTCCATAGTAGTAAACCGTTTTGACAGTTCGAAAAAGGAAACTGATTTGACTAATAGTCAAAGACCCTATACTCTATTTCCGTGTTTGTAGTTGGAATGCACAGCAAAGATTGATATTATGTATGTTAATTTTTTTTTGTTTTGTCAGCAGTAGGTATAAGAGTTATTTATAAGATGAGTAACTTTTTTACAATTGACTTTACATAATGTATAGGGAGGTAGGTAAGGAAAGATTTTTTGCGGTAATGGCCCTTAGGGCCAATACACATGCCCACGATACGACTTCGTCTCACGTTGCAGTGTCGTACAACGTCACGGCGTTGTATCGCGGGGCCCACACACATACCTAGAATACGAAGTCGTATTCACGATACGACGCTGTATATCGTGGGTATGTGTGTTGGCCATTATATCCGTTCCAACACCATGTGTATTTAATAAGCCATCAATCCCACCATCAATTGACTAAAAACAACAAATAGGTCTAATTACTACTACATATAATTCTTTTGATAATGCAACGTTTGTAATCAAGATGGTAATAAAGGGTTAAGTTTATAGTCAAAATTACCACATTAAGGCTAGAAAATGGAAATAGAGGCAAACTTACGTAATTACTACACATGATATTTATTCTTGCAGCGTGTTACAGCCCCTTAAAACGAGTCGCGTAAAATATCAAGTGAGAGCCACATTCTGGGCATTTCTGGATGCTTCGTATAGAAACGGACTCTTTTAAAATAACCGCGTACTGTGCTTAAAAAAATTAATATTGTATTCTACTGATAGTAGTTTATGTGACTGTTACATAATGAAAGGCATTCAAATACTAGAGGGGGTTGATTAAATGAGCTGAAAGCGAGTTTCATAAAAAGTAAAAACATTACACGAGTGTTTTAATGCCCAATTATGAACATTTACATATACCTACTGCTTTATCAACACGCATATTATAAAAGCTCCCTATGATTGTATACATGAACCGCATGGTACGACCGCCATTGCGTCATTTGATCACACACTCAATAAAACGTCATCATTTATGTTTCAGAGTTGTTCGAAATTTGAGCGTCGATGTTAAATCGATATCTACGTTTTTATTACGCAATCGCAAATTTAACATTTTCACAGATACATATGTTGTTGTAAAAAAAAAAACAATTTATCTTTATGCGGTCCGTAATTTGCGGTTTTTTAATGCATCATAGAGGGTTTATACTATGTGTAGATAAATAATTTCGGGAAGTGAGAGATAACGCACCAGTTTCAAGTAGATAATCAACATAAAAATATAAGGTTTATTCTAATTTTAATTATAGGATATAAATTCGATCAGCGGGCTAAGCACGGTCGCATTTTTATCGCCTGTCACCAATTAATATGTGATCTTGTATTTCTAACAAGTAAGTAAGTGCGAAAGTGACAGAAATGCAACCATGCTGCCACCGCTGGATTAGATATGGATCGGATCTGTCAGTGTCCAAAGTGAAATTACTTCATCTAAAAACGACACTTTTGACATTGACAGATCCGATCCATAATTATCTAATTCAGATCGAATTCATATTCACAAATGAAAATTAGAATACTCCTGTATGTTTGCTCCACATGTGTATGCTTGGTGCCCGGGGTCGGCGCATACCCGCTGCCGCCAGCCTCTTTGCTGCAAATTCCTTGGAACTCGCGCGCATAATACTGTACTTACCTACTCGTTATTATCGAACATGTTTGATTGATACGAACCTTTTTTTCTATTGTTTATTAGTTTTTGCAGGTGGCTGCGTGAGTTCAGTTTCATCGAGCTAATAATTCTGTCGTACCTCCATTGGTATACATATACCATATACTTTATAGTATCTGGAACAAATTAATTTCTTACATGAAATAATCCGTGTTATAAACTCTTAAAATACAAAATGTAAGTATTAATGAAATTTGTAATTTCTGAAAGGTATTCAAATAAGCCCGAAATCGTTTTTCCGAAGTCACCTCTTTTTAGAGTTCCGTAGTCAATTAGGAACCCCCCTTATAGTTTCGCCATGTCCGTCTATCGGTCCGTCCGAGGCTTTGCTACGTGATCGTTAGTACTAGAAAGTGCTAGATCAATTTAGCATGGATGCATAAATTATGCATGATGACAGGATGGTAAAATAAAAACTGCAAGAATTTTTTGTAGGGTACCTGCCATACAAAATTTTAATGCGTTAACCCAATAATGTGGGGTATCGTTGGAAAGGTTTTTTGAAACGAATATGGAGCTCTTAAACAACCATTTTTTGATAAAGTAATTTTTTAGGAAGTAATCGCTCTGAGAGATAAATAATTTGTGCCCCCCCCCCCCCCCCCCCCCGCCTCTAACTTTTGAACCAAAAAAATCAATCGTAAAACAAAAGCTTAATAAATATTTTCAATAAAAACTATAGCGAACCTGATCGGTCCAGCCATTTTTTGAGTTATTGCAAAAGGTCTCTTCTTAGTTAAAAGACCCATTCTAACAGAATGGAAACTACGGAACCTTACATTGAACATGGCCCGATATGCTCTTGGCCGATTTATTCTATCTTCGTCATCAGCTTCGTCTAGCTCAATGATAAAGTGTTTATGTAATTAATATATAATTAATAAACATATAGACGGATAAAATAAATAAATATTAACGGACATTCTGACACAAATCGGCTAAGCCTCTCAGTAAGCTCAGAAGGCTTGTATTTTGAGACAGACCACGATAGACAACGATATATATATGATATATAGATACATAGAAAAAAACCGCATTATTTAGGAACATATATGTCCATCACACTAATGGCTAAAATAAAATATTGTAATAGTCCCATCCCTCCATTGTCCTAAACAGCAATAGAATTTAAAAAACAAAAGCCTACTCCACATCATCGAAGAAGCGCGGAGGAGTGAAATTGTGAAAACGGCAATGACCAGACGGAACTGTACGCATCAAAATTCCGCGCATAGAGCACTACTTTTCAGGCCTTATGTACGTTTATTGCGGCGTAGTTTCACGGACAGCTTGGGTAATTAAAAGACTGGTAAATGGGAAAATGCACCATAAAACCACTTTTTCACTAATATTGCATAGTTATCGAAGCTGGTGCGGGCATCATCGAGCGAATTCGCTCAAGGCTGCGGTGATCGGTTAGGTATTTGTTATTTTCATGCTTCGTCCGAGCATAGTCATGAGCATGAGCATGACCATTTAACTTTGGCCATTGTAGTACAGTTTTAGTAGTAAACCGCAGTAGGAAATACGATTTCTACAATTTTATTTTTCCACGTTATATTCGACTACAGATCTAGGTGACCAAATATACATCATGCTCTTGAGGAAGTAACGATTTTCTCAGGGTTAGATACTCAATAGTTTCTACTTCTAGTCATTAACTCACTGCCTCATGTCTAATATCTAATAGGAATTCAATGGCATAAAACATGTTACATATTCTAATTAGATTTTATAAGGACCTATTGGACTCGTATTAACGTGTAGTATAATTCAAGGCGTTAAGTTTGTTTATCCTTTTTTCAACAGTGGAATAAAGTTTAAATAAATAAATACTTTATTTCTTTATATACTCATTCACTTTGTTACGAAATTCTAATAATGAGATAAAATTGGGAATGCTAATTTTCTGACGCAAAAGCAAAGGACTCTGTATAGACGTATGAATTAATAAATTATGCTTAGGTAAAGTCGGGAGACAAAGAACATAACTTAATAGGTACCATAAGTGTGCACAAATGACACAGCAACCAGTATTTGACATACCTACTCAACTTCCCCAAACCCAGACTCCAAAGAACTCAACCAAAAAACAATTACACGGGCTCCTGTCGCCCTAGAATTATGAGTCGAAGGATGACCAAGCAGAATGCAGACCGCCCAAATTCCAGCGGGGGGTGGGGGGTGTACGGAATGCAATCGTGGCTTTAGTCAGGAATAAACGCGTGTTTGCAGTTGCATTTGCGTTTTCAATTTGCGGGGAGTATAATTACTTTTAAGTAGTGCACTTGGATAACTTTAAAATTTGGTTATTTTAATATCGTACTGAAATATCTTTTAAATTAAAATGCTTTATTTTTTGCAACTAACTTACTTCTTTAATGCTAAACTGAGGCGTTTCATACTGTCACCAGACTATAAGATGCTTCTTTCTAGTTTAGTAGATATGTAGGATTTTTTAAATTACCTAATTTGAAGCGCTGGTGGCCTAGCTGTAAGATCGTGTGACTTGAGCGAATGAGTTTTTCGGAGCTTGTATACCAAATATAATTTGATATTTACCAGTCGCTTTTCGGTGAAGGAAAACATCGTGAGGACACCGGACTCATCCCAATAAGGTCTAGTTCTGGGTTAGAAAGTCAGATGGCACTCGCTTTCGTAAAAACTAGTGCCTACGCCGATTCTAGGGTTTAGTTGCCAAGCGGACCCCAGGTTTCCCATGAGCCGTGGCAAAAAATGCCGGGACAAGACGAGGAAGATGATGATGATTAATTACCTAATTTGCGAAGTTAGCTCAATGCAAAAGGTGGCATAATTGGTATTATGAAACCACTGACAAGTTAAGGTTAGTTTGGAAAAAGATACAAAACACATGTAGAAATATTTTCGTTATTAATAATTATAATGAAATATTACTAACTACCATACGCACAATTTCAAAAAACTGTTCTTTGCTAATAATGCTTTTCCCTTATTGGATTGAATACGAGGCAATCATGAAAAATTACAATAAATACTACAATGTTGCCGAAAAATAACTAAAATCTGTAAAAAAATCATAGCTTAATAAACAACAGCTATCTCAGTCCGCAATCACACGTGGGTACGTATTAATCATGCGACAGCGGCGCTCGTTAATCTCTCCCCCTCTCGCCCCCGCAATCTGAACGAGACGGGCTTTTTGTTAATTAATCCAAACTTGTGTAGTATGGACTATGTGCGAAGTGGGTGTGACAGTTTCTTGAAGATTATACCTAATGTAAGAGATTTTTTGTAGCAAAGGATTAAGAAATAGTTTGATTGCGATAATATTAATCTGGAGCGTATATTTTGTCATTAAAAATGATCTCTAAACTAATACATTTACTGAAGAATTTAATTCTGAAAAAAATTTAGAAATTTATACCTATAAAATGTATTTTTCTATCGAAAAAATCATGATTCATATTTTTTATATTCTAATTTATGAATTTTGATTTGTAATATTATTTTCTTCCATGATTACCTAGTTATTTTCATCATATTTTTTGCGTTCCTCGTATTTCAGAACCTACTTACAAAATACATAATAACATAATAATTACACAATATACTCCATATTGTGTAATACCTAATTATATCAGGTACCGGTCATTCATTTCATTTTACCGTAGCGGTGAGCAGCGACTTTCTGAAAGAGTTTACCATAAAATCTCGTCAGAATCGATGTTTACAAATATTATCTCTCCGAATAAAATAACCTTGTTAAACACAACATAATCTCAACTCGGACGTAAACGATTACGAATCATAGCCATTCATCATGGAAATAAAAGTATGTATGTACATCAACCCTTCCGCACATTAATCATCCGCGCGGGTCATTTATTGTACAAATATGTAATTTGTATAAATATACAGAGCGGTGTTGATGTGTTTATTTGGTGTTGTTATTTTATAGTACATATTACTAAATCCATTTTTTGGGCAATTGATAAGTAAAGGTCTAGTCATGTTACTAAAGGTCAGATTTAACAAATCAACACGTTAACGTAAATGAAACGAACTATATCGTTGCTGACTTTAATGTGACGTTCTGTGTCAACTGAAATATAGCAATCAAGCAAAGTAAGTAGAGCAATCTATGTGTATAAAAATTGTCCATCAAAAAACCTTAAATAGGTAGCGCCAGGACACATCGCGAACAAATCTATGACTTTGATAAAAAAAAAACACTGACCGCGCAGTTCACTCCGTCAATAACGTCAAGTTCGTGTCAGGTCCTAGTGCAACCCTAGCGCCACCGGAGAGATTTCGAGCTATTATTTAGAGCTGTCACCTTTAGCCACAGTTCTCCCATAAGAGATTGTTCTCCTTACCTCTACCCTCCATAAACTACAGATTTAGCATTAGCATTTGGTTGCGGCGTTCTTGTTGTGGCCGCTGTCTGTCAATATGCTTGAGTGACGTTCGCCGCTGCGTTACTACCGCGATGATGACGTTCATTCCGTCACTAATTTCATAGATCGTGTCATTCACGAAAACGCGGGACTCTACTCGAATTGTCATGTCATTAAATGTTAGATTTGACTAATCTGAAAGTCATCGTGGACATGAACTATATCAAGGAAAATAAAAATTTATAAATGTGTGGTGTTACCAGATTTCGGGTTTGTCCTCAGAAGTCAAGAAGATGAAGGTGTTATTAAAATAAGACATTATCATACCTAATGAAAGATATCAAAATCTACAACAGTCCAGTGTCTTCATGTCAAAAGTATTCCCTATTCTTTTGTTCCACACTCAAACAAGCATGTCAATAACACCGCCATGTTATGAGACAATGACGTCACCTAATGTCCGTTCATTAACGATCTTCCCTCTCCCTCGAGCCTATTGTGCTGACCCTCACGGGGTGGCATTGCGTAATATACATTATTTCTATTTTTACTCGTATGTATGTGACGCCTACTTCGCGCTCACTGTTTTCGGACATAGATGTAAAAAGCTGAACCTTTTGCTGCAATATATAAGCAGATATAGTGAAAAGATAAAAGTTCCACTATTCATTTGTGTTTTTTTCCGTAGTAGTAAAATTATGAAAAAACCAATGATCATGAGGAAAAAAGAACATCAATATTATTTAAGGAAAAAAAAAAAAAAACCGACTAAAAATAATAAAATGAAATATAACCTCTTTACATATATGCGCTAGCAACTGATTGAAATCGGCACCAAGGCTCAATTCCCATCATCAAAACTGGATTTCATAAAATTGGGCCTAACTTGGAACTTATACTAAATAAAAAAATACAGTCGAATTGATAACGTCCTCCTTTTTATTAAGTTGGTTAAAAATATTTTTTTTGCAAAACAACAAATGTATTACGAGTGGAATTCACTTCCTGCAAATCTATTCCCAGTCCACCATAACCTGGATATTTTAAAAATCGCGAGTGAATACAGACATCATTTAGGTAAGCATGTTCCATCCTAGTTGGCACTTACCATCAGGTGTGATTGGTCCAATGCTTACCTTTCTCCAATAAAAAAAAATGTAGATTATACACTGCATCAGCTTTCAACTCGAACAAACCAAATTAACTGTGATCTGTAAATTCCTAATGCATATAAATGAATAAATATTATGGGACACTCTTGAACAAATCGACCTAACCCCAGAGTAAACTCAATAAGGTAAGGTATAAGGTTTATATCGTGTGTTGGGTATACTACTGGTATATAATCATTGTTATATAATAATAAATTAATTAATATGTACTTAAATTGACGGAACTAATAATGATCTATATTAAAACAAATTTACGCCTACTTAAATTATGTAAACGCTGGACTTTAACAATCTGACTTATATTAATGTAATGTAAACTTGAACTTAAATTAAAAGGCTTTTTTATTACATTTGGTTTTTAAGAACACGTGCGTTACTTTTCTCTGCATTTTGTCTATACGAGCTTACACGCGCATACGCGTAAGGTAAATTATACTGCTAGTCTCAAACGGCCCTAAATACCGTTACCGTTATTGTATGTACCGTTAACATTTTGTAAGCACGTAGGTAGAGGGATCAACTTTTTGACTAATTACATAAGCAAAAAAGCGGCCAAGTGCGAGTCGGACTCGCGCATGAAGGGTTCCGTACCATTTAAGACGTATTAAAAAAAAATCTACTTGCTAGATCTTGTTCAACATTTTACCACTTTGGACACACATTTTACCACTTTGGGACTGTCTCTCGCGCAAACTATTCAGTTTAGAAAAAAATGATGTTAGAAACCTAAATATCATTTTTGAAGACCTATCCATAGATACCCCACACGTATGGGTTTGATGAAATTTTTTTTTTTTTTAATTTTTATGACGTATTAAAAAAAAACTACTTACTAGATCTCGTTCGAACCAATTTTCGGTGGAAGTTTGCATGGCAATGTATATCATATATTTTTTTTAGATTTTTCATTCTGTTATTTTAGAAGTTACAGGGGGGGGGACACACATTTTTTCACTTTGGAAGTGTCTCTCGCGCAAACTATTCAGTTTAGAAAAAAATGATATTAGAAACCTAAATATCATTTTTGAAGACCTATCCATAGATACCCCACACGTATGGGTTTGATGAAAAAAATTTTTTTTTTAAATTTTTATGACGTATTAAAAAAAAACTACTTACTAGATCTCGTTCGAACCAATTTTCGGTGGAAGTTTGCATGGCAATGTATATCATATATTTTTTTTAGATTTTTCATTCTGTTATTTTAGAAGTTACGGGGGGGGGGACACACTTTTTACCACTTTGGAAGTGTCTCTCGCGCAAACTTTTCAGTTTAGAAAAAAATGATATTAGAAACCTCAATATCATTTTTAAAGACCTATCCATAGATACTCCACACGTATGAGTTTGATGAAAAAAGATTTTTTGAGTTTCAGTTCTAAGTATGGGGAACCCCCAAAATTTATTGTTTTTTTTCTATTTTTGTGTGAACATCATAATGCGGTTCATAGAATACATCTACTTACCAAGTTTGAACAGTATAGCTTTTATAGTTTCGGAAAAAAGTGGCTGTGACAGAATCGGACAGACAGACGGACATGACGAATCTATAAGGGTTCCGTTTTTTGCCATTTGGCTACGGAACCCTAAAAAGGACAGTTTAGTATATATGTAAAATATTACAATGTAATATTGAATTACTTTAGGGAATTTCGCAGCAGACTAGATAACTTGAAAGTGAGCAGATCGCTTACACGCGAGAGAGCAGGAATAATGAGATACCAACTACTTACTCGCTACAAAGAAAATTTATTGAGACGAGAAAAAATGCGGCAGGACACAGTAACAGCTCGTTATATACCTACTCGCAGCTGCAGCGACTTTGTCTGCGTGAAATGTTTATGATGATTGTTAATAGCTATACTGTGTCCTTCCCCGGACCTCAAGCTATCTCCATACCTAATTTCATCTAAATCGGTTTAGTGGTTTAAGCGTGAAGAGGTAACAAAGAGACAGAAAGAGTTACTTTCGCATTTACAATATTATTAGGGATTTATTAGTTAGTGTAACTTAAAGATGTAATAATTGAGATAAGTAGACATATACGTATAAAATACTTTACATACAGCTTATATTGCACAATTATATTGAATGAACGAATATTGAAACACAAACACCTCACCACCACAGGAGTGTGAGTGTGAACACCTGGTGACTGCTTACCATCAGGCGGGCCGTATGCTTGTTTGCCAACGTCGTGGTATAAAAAAAATTGAATGGTACTGAATGGCAGAATAATAATTTAAGAGGGAAATCTTTTTGACGTTTTTGATGTGAAGGTTCGATTTTAATGCTGGTTGATGCTTAAAATATTATTATTTTACCTTATTTCCTCGCATGTTTGGAGAAAAGCACTAAGGTCACTGTGGGCAAGACCGTCTACAAGGCAAGTCCGTCAACACATTATAACTCTTGAATTAGAAAGCGTTTGCCGCTTTGGCGTCGAGTTTATAAGTCAGTTTTTCGCGCTAGTTCCCTCACTCTAAAACAGATGGCGCTGTGACAACGAACTTCAGAGCAATCCGCGTAAACAAGTCATTACGTGTATGGAACTCGAAGTGATAGTGCGACAGTCTTTGCAAATAAAATTGTTAAAAATAGTTTGTGACAAGATTTTGCACCAGAACTCGACTACGTAAGTAATAAAAGACCCGGCAATCTTTATTATGTGTTTAAATTATAAGATATTGGCTTAGTTTTGTAATTATACGTTCCATCATTCATCACATTAAAATTTTGCTAAGTTGGAAAGTCCGTCTACTATGCACAAGGCAAGTCCGTCATATGCCGGACTTTCCTTGAATCAGAGGTTACCAACTGTTAAATGGCTTCAATATTATTTATTACGATTTTATAAGGTTACTACAGATACGCATCTTTACGACATTGCGCATGATGTTTGTGTTTTGTATTTATTAACAATTTTAATCTCGAAACTAGTAAAGAAATGTGTTCTTTATCCTCAGCACTATGTAACCGAAAATACAAATAAGAAAATACCTATTAAGTAAATAAATGAATAAATATTGGCCGCAAGCTAAGCATAGCTTAGCTTTTACTATTGATGCTAGGCGACGACATATAGAAACTCATATAGATAAATATATAAAAAACAAACATGACTGAAGGAACAAATATCTGTGTAGATTATACAAGCAAATGCCCCTCCCGGGATTCGAACCCATGACCATCGCCTTCATATGTTATATTATTATACCTATGACACATATTATTACCCTTTTTACTCCTCTTGAATTTTAGAATACGGTTGTACAGTCATATTTTCTTGATAGTTCCGAAGATTAAAATCACTGCAGCCATACGAGTCCATACTTAATTTTTATTTCGGAACATTTATTGTACTTATCGTGAATTAGGCGATTTGCCTACACCGTGATACAAGGTTACGCGCCACGCCAACGCTGTACCGCGCGTGCCACGCCGCTATGTGACGTGGGTTCTTCGCCTTACTTATCTTGAAAATTTACGTATGTAGGGTACCTACTTGTGTTATGGAGTTTGATTTGCCAATCACTATTTGATTTAAACTTGCTACTACTATGAGCTTATTTATGTAACCCTCTTTGATCTCCGTAAATTTAAAACAACGAGTAAATTTAAAATGACTATTGGTATTTTATTTGAGAAGAAAAAAAATAAGTACGTATAATTATTTTCCAAAAAAGGTTTACCACCCCATTTACGTAGTATATGCCGGACTTACCTTTTAATAAGAAAAAATGTGTTTATTTCGAATCTAAACCCTATATTAACAAGTTTAGAGTACACTTTTCATTGTCTGGTTTCATTCTTTGTAAGGATTCTAATACGAACACATAAGCACCCATAGTATGGCTGATAACGTTACTAGACGGACTTACCTTAAACTACACGGGAAGTCCGTCTACTCGCCGAATTTTTAAAAATACTATTGTTTTTGCTTAATTAATGATTAAAATGATCTGTCACTATAGCTTAATTATTATATATGAAATTCTTCATCGTATGTGATTACAAGCGGTCACGTAAGTGAATAATTAACGGAGCTAGAATACTCCAATGTAAAAAATAAATAAAGTATGCCGGTCTTGCCCACAGTCACCTTATATATGCCTCGGAAAATCATCAATTCGTGGATTCGTCTTCTTTGACGACTCCGCTTCGAGTAGTTCGACAAAATCGAAACTCATCCACGAATTGCCCTTTCCAGGCCTCTGCAATAATGTAATATGTATATTATATTATAACAATATTAAAAAAAAATTGTAGATTGTAAATTGTAATTACTATTCTTGCTCGAAAATTATTAACCCTTTATCACATACGAAGCAATATACGGCAGATATGATATTCAACTCTACTGACATCTACTAAAGTTCAGAACAAACATTTTTTTTATTACATGCAGTAAAGGTAAACTTACTACTGGTAGATAAATACACATAAATCATAAAGATAAATATACATATTTGAAGTTTACTTACTTAACAAGAAAAACTAGAAACAAGAAAATTTCTATTGTAATTTTTAGTAAGAAAAGAAGAAACTTGAATTTTTTTAACATTATACAATAACACACATATTATCACCTGCTACACTGCTTACGCTGCTAAAGTAATTAATATTCATGGGTATAGGTACCTATATTTTAATTACGGCACTCAAAAGTTATCTCATTGATAACGTTCTGTTACAATGGTTTATAAATAGGGCATTAAATTCTTGGTCTCTTTGTTCAGTGCATTGTCGACTGAAGCTATTAAGAACTGTAAGATTACAAGCTTTAATACTCAAATATTTAGTTCCATGTAGTTGGTAGGTAGGTTAAAGTACTTATGTAGCTACCTATTTAATGTTTTATTCACGTGAGTAGGTATACCGTGTTATAAACCCACTCTTTCACTCAATTTTAAGTCGTTGGTTGTTTAAACTTAGGCCATGATATCCAGTGTTGAATAACAAAAAATGTTAAAACTTTGAAATAAAATTTAATGAAGTACATAATTAATGTACATAGGCAATAAAAAATAATAAATATAAAATAAATTTCCATAGCATAGGAATATCATAAGCAATAACCAATAACAATCCTATTTTTAACAAACCTACCTAATAGTAAGATGTTAGTATGACTCGCGACAATTTAAATTGAATTATTTAGGCAGTTTATTCACCGATTCGAGATGTATTGTACCTATATGTTGCAGTAAAACCCATCTTTTGTGAAAATGCGAAAGTTTTTACCAATTATTCAAAATTACTTTCTGACTCACCGAGAGGCCGTATGGAAAACTAGTTTTAACCAGCGAAAATGCGTTTTTACTGAGGCGATACAGAAATCTGGTTTTAACTAGGGAGAACGCGTTTTCACTAAAAACCGGTTTTTAAGATCAAATATATAGCACCAAATAACACCAAAGAAATTAATACTGATAATTCACTCAAGCAAACGAACCCTACAAATAAATAACGGGTCGGGAATAGTGTTGGTTAAGACTGAAGTCCTTTGAGTCCTCTACTTTAAGACTCAAGTCAGTTTTCCAGACTCTAGTCACTAAGCAGAAACTTGAGTTCTTACTGAGACCCGAGTCTTTTGTAAAGACTTGAGTCTTTTATAGAGAAATGTAGTTCTTATGTGACAAAAGTTTTCTAACACATTGTAAATAAATGAAATGAAAATTGTTTCCATACGAAATTCATGGGTATGTACTTACACATTATGAAATAACGACTATTTTTCTTGGTGATAATTTAGATAAAACATATTTAAAAAAAGATGTAGTCTTTATCCGAAGGCGAGAGTCATTTTAAGTTGTTTTTATTTAAGAGACAATAAAGGATTCGACTCGAGGCTTAAAAGACTCGAAGGTTTTTTAAGCGCAGTGTCGCATAAAAACGTCTCAAGTTCTTTAAATTAAGACTCGAGAGACTCGAGCTCCTACCAACACTACTCGGTAAGAGAGTTAAAGAAGGCGTATACTCATTACCGGCTGACGATCTAACGACATTTCAGTACGTATTCGACATTATAAATATTTAATTGAGTTTTCTTTCAATTATTTGAGGGGAATGCCGAAAACGAATTTAGATGTGTGGAAGAAAAACGGTACAATAGCTAGGTATTATAGTAATCATATCAGTCGTTAAATAGTTGCCTTTTCTAACTTTTTAGTAGTTGAAAAAACCCAAACAGAAACAATATGTATATAGGTACAGTCAGCATCAATAGTAGTGGGTGAAACCACGTGTCAGAAGAATCTGCCACCCTGGAATACTTTTCCAAATAGGGATATATTTCTACAGTTCGCATTCCAAAATATTTGTGACAGACTAATTGGTCTACATATAGATACATATCCCTTTTTGTTAAGCTATCTACTACTACCTAATAGCGAATAGGAAGTCGCAACTTGTAACCACTCATATATATACCAAGTAATCTTATACATAGGATTCCTGAAACCCTAAAATATATCAATTCCTGAGCAAGATCTGTGATGCCAGCAACTAAACTATCAGCCCGATTCGAAGAATGAGATACGATAACGATAAGTTCTGGTTTAGATAAGTTCTCATTTAGATATCGTTTGTATGTCGTATACACGTGACAGAAACAGCTCGATTCGGGCCACTAATGTCACTTTGACGTTAGAAATATCCTACGTAGATCTTATTGGGATCACGGTGGCATCGAAATAAACGTCAATTTTGACATGTCGTTCAGTTATCGATCTTTTAAAGATGTTAAGCGTGTCTTAATCATTCTTCAAATCGGGCCGTATCAGTATTTGCCCAAATAATCGTTTTGCATCTCTTTTAGGGTTCTGTAGTCCACTAGGAAACCTTGTCAATAGTTTGTCCGTATGTCTGTCCGTCTACGGCTTTGTTCCGTGATCGTTTTTTTTTTTTTACTTTAACCCAATGGTATGGGGTATCTTTGAATGGGTCTTCAAAAGGAATACGGGTCTCCAACAACCATTTTATTTGATAAAATAATATATTTTTGAAATAATCGCTCTGAAAGAAAAAAAAATGTTTTTATTGTTTTGTCAACAGAACAGACCTTTTTCTCAAGTGTGTTTGACTAGACCAGTTACTAAAAGTTAAGCACAACTTGAAGGTCTGGCCGATGCACGCTTCCCGTGAAGCCATATTCCTAAGAGCACATTCATCACGTCTATATTGACGAACATCATCTGTACACACATCAATCGTGATCAATCTGCGCGCCACCGGGCGGATATGGCCCGCCGCGCCGCCCGCCCATTTTAACTGCAGCTAAACGAATCAGACCCGGAAATAAGTCTAGGCTGGCTCGGCCAGGCTTACAGGAATTGTATTTACAACCTTATTTGATATTCAGTAAATAAGATTGTACGTAAATGCAACACGAAAACTTTTTTCAAGTTTACTGATTAAAATTTGCACCATTTTATCCGTATTAAGTCAATTATATAACAAGTATACAAACTGTAAGTAACAAAGGCACATTTTATTTTTCGTAGTTACAGTAGTGAAACTCAACTATAGATTTTTCATACTTGCAGGACTTGCCAGGACCCAGCCATAAAAATTAACTAATTGGATCCGTTTTACTAGTTTTGTACAAACAACATACAGTTATAATCTAAATAATTTAATATCACATTATGTACAGTAAAACTTTAATTTTAGCCTTGCGTTGCTGTAAAAAAAAAAATATGACTCGTATTTCTTTTTCGCAAAGAACTCACCACCGTTTCAAATAAGTTTTGAGTTTCTTATTGGTGATGGTGATTTCTTAGATATTTAAATGAATCCATCAGAAAATCACCGTATTTAATCATTTTATGGTAATATTTTAAAAATACATCAGTTATCGCGGACGGCTACTCATCCACTGCTAGTGCTAGAAAATAAAGACCTACGCTCTCCGAAACATGTCGCATGGGTGACTAAAATATGTGACTTAAACCGTATAATTAGCTTAGTGTTAGTATGACTCACGACAGCTTAAATTCGATTTTTCTCAATTTTCAAGCTTAAGAATCGTATTAAGCTGTTTTATTTTTATTTTGTCTGCTGAAGTAAAAACCATCATTAAAATCTAACACGAAAAATTGCTTAAATATCTAACACGATTTTAATATTCGGGCCGTTAGGGCTGGTGACATATTTATGTAAGTATAAGTGCTTTGCCGTGTTATATAAGATGCTAACAAATTAAAGCCTAACCAGTAGTAATAGATGATCACGCGCCATATTGCGGAATTTCATTGGAACTAGATTTTTCATACTAAACTGAACTGAGTAACAGCGCCCTCTTGACAATGAGTATGTATTTCTGGTCGGGCTTTAGATATCAATATTTTACAGCTGGAGCTCCGCTCCTGGAGTATGTTTAAGTATGAAACATCATAATGTTTCATAATTTTTTTTTTTACTAATTTGGAAAACAAGTTTGCTATACGTAAAAACAGAACCTCTTTTACCTAACTCTTAACTGGCCACTTCACATTGTTAAATCAAATGCCTCGTTGATTATAACATTTAAGACAACAGCCGCCACAGTCTCCTGGCCGTCGTGGCAGGGAGATGGGACAGTGCATTAATTAGGCACTGGACCTCCCAACATCTTAGTTTAGGTACTAACATAGTAATATAAGTATAATTGTAACTAACAAAATAAATGATTTTTATTTTATTTTATTTTTATATTTATTTAATTAATTGTTGACATAACAGAAACTGTTGAACAGGTTAAAACATCTTGTCAGTTAAATGCACATGATGATTATTTTTAGATAGATTAATCATTTTTTTGTTCGGTAAATGAAAAATAAATGATATGAAAAATTAGCCACCATAATTATTATTAAAGGTGATTGCACCGTATTCGCAATGTAAATAAATAGATATATCAGTTACAACTCCAAATCCTTAGATAGATGTCCGCATTAAGTAGAAGTTCACCCCAGAAGTCCGCTCTCACTTTCAGTAAAGTTGCTTGCATTTTTCACTCCCCGTCCCGCTAACTTTCACTTGGCAAACTTTAAGATAAAGCTTTCAGAGCTTTCGCAATATTTAAAAGTCGGCAAGTATCTGTGTTTATAAACAAGATGACAATACTTTCTCTGAAAAATCAGTGCTTTATTTTCGATTAGTATGTATTTAAAGACTAATACTTAGTAAAATACTTGGCATTGGCTCCGCACACGCTTTCCAAATGTCTGGAACACCATTGTTCCGTAATATGGGTAAAGAAATAAATACCTACTTGTGTACACTTACGAAATATGCATTATAATAAGCGATGCAATATTTAATTGAAATAATTTTATTGTACAAATATAAAAATAAACAAATTAATATAAAAATGTACTTGCTTAAGTTGTACGTAAATAGTCTTGAGTTATGCGACCCTTGGAATAAATAGCTTGCTAGCGCCCTCTGTGGCAGCAAGCGCCAACAGAAGTTCGTGGGGTGCAAACTTAGAAAGTGCTACTCGCCACGAGGCGGCGCTGTATCAACGCTCACCATTCTTATTAGACTTGCGTAATCAGATGATGTTAGTGAACGACGCCAACTTTAAAAACAACAAATATTCTTATAGGATATTATTCCAATAAGTTGTAGGGAGCCGATAGAATAGTCTAAGAATGTATCTTAGCTTCCAAAGTTTCCCGGAAACGTTACTTTGCTTTTAGAGTGAAGTAAAAAGTTTTGTAAAAATAATTGTAAAGTTGTTTGAGCGGGGTTTTCGAGAGGAAATGTACCTATTTGTGGCTGAGCGGGGTAAGCGGCCGGACCCGCTTTACGCTGTCACGGTTCGAGGTCCGACATTGCCGGCAGTTCAGTCATAAGCGGCAGCGGAAACCTCACCCGGAGTGATTTCTATAATGTTGCCATGGCACGTTCCTTGCGTCCCTGCTGTGTTTTTTATTTGTATTTTCTTTTGCAGTTTTGAGTTCCTGCAACAAAAATATATTAAGGTTAATGAAATGCTGACGAGTGTTTTTTATGAGAGACAGAAATGAGTACTAGAAATGTGCAAAATATTTTGGTCATAACTGCACTAGTGAACGAAGACAGATAAGTGCAATAGGCAAAAAGATTGAACCTTCTATTAAAATTTAAAAAACAATTTTAAGTTTTGTCCATAGTTATATGGACCTATTTTTAAACATCGATCTTTTTCTATAGCTCTTAAGTCCGTCAGTCCATCCGTACGGTGTAACATTTTAGTCAAAGATATTAGGGTGCTTAGCCAACGTGCCATCGTTAACGCTCCGTAGCGTTGTGTAGTCATCTCTCTCTATCACTCTTTCATATTATTGCGATAGTGACCGTTGCGTTTCGTTCGCTACGAAGCGTTAACAAATAGCACCTTGGCCACATTCCCAGTACTGGTATGATCGTTGTTATTTGTCTGCGTGACAGCCTTAGACAGCATATATATATTTTTAATTTAGTTCTTTTATTTAAAAAGTGACACTTATTTTATCACACGGGTAAAGCCATCCATAATACGCCTGCTGATATAGAAACAGAGATTTATGAAAACGAAAATTAATGATGATGAAACAGATACGATAGGTTATTGTTTTTTTTTTACTCTTACTTACTTCTACTTACTTCTCTTACTTTAATAATTCGGTAAGTTAATTCGTTCAAACACCAAACATTTATTCAGCAAATAGGCCACAGGGGCACTTTTACATGTAATTTTTTTACAAACAATAAAAATAACAAAATACAATTACAAATATGGAATCAATGAAATATTAGATACTTATTAGAGATGTCTAAATGTCGAATTACACAAAAAAAACTATGTTAAAAAAATACAACCTACAAATACTAAAATTCTTTAGAGATGTAAAAGTCTATAAGTGTCAGAGATAAAATGTAATCTAAAAAAACACGATCATTAAATTATTCTTAGAGATGTAAAAGTTCTCCAAGACTTGAATTAATATAAAATAACAAATAATTAAACTAAAGAATAAATCATTAAAAGACAAGAAATTAAATCAGACAGACAAAATCCGAATGAAGTGTCTCGCGTTAATGCCACTCAAAATTAAAGTTACATACTTATAAGATAACATGAAGCCCGTGTAAGCTTAAAATCTTACTTTAAAAATGTACCACTTAATTCAAATACGCACTAGCCCAATGTTTTCAAATTGTCGTTTTACTTTTTCTACAAAATAGCGCTTCAATATAAACAGAAAAACATTTACGGAAAGATAAAGCATGAGTTTAAAATTATAGTTAGGTCGGTTCGAAAATACTTATACCTATACCTCGTTAATACGCTACAAGTTCCCAACTTGCAAGTACCCCAAAGGCGAGTAACACACGCGGGGATATTTCTTCGTGTCGGGGCTAGCTATGTAAACAGTGTCACTGTCAGGGCAGAAAAACGAAGCAATTTCCAGCGTGTCGATGGGAGAATCAACTTTTTAGCGTCACTCGTTGCCATAGTTACGATTAGTTGTCCAGGGGACAAAAGTTCATTGAAATACTGATTTTATGGTACTTAAATGTATTAAACTTGCGTTTTTGTGGTCGTTATAACCAATGTCCATAATGGGCCCCCTACTAAGCATGTTAATAGAACGGCATACGACGTCTCTTCAAACAAACTGTGCCACTGTTGTCCCTTGGACAACGGGACAGGATAACAAAACAAAAAAAGTTGATTCACCCCGATACAAATGGTCACGTTTTGCATTGACAGCGGTTTGAGGGTTTTGCGGGCTGCAGGAAGTGTGCAGGGTATACTTTTTTAAAAATAGATTTTCACCTTCCATGTGAATACCTACTACTACGTCAAACATTTGCTATAGATACGATATGGATTAGATATGTCAGTGTCAATAGTGACATTTCTTCAAACAAAAACGTCACTTTCGACGCTGACATATCCAATCCATATCCTATCTTTACGATTTTTTGACGTATCTAAAGTTCGAATCAGGCCGATACTTTTGCGCAAATATATCAAATTGAACCAAAACAGTAATCGTGTTATTCTAATAACAAGGCAGATTTGGATGCTTTTCTTATTTCAGCTGTAATAATTAATTAATAATATTAATTTGTTCATAATTATGACAACATTATTATCCCTTGATACTCTTCGTAAGGATTGATTTATTCTTAAGTCAACTATACGTCATAAAAAAGATACTTATTACTAATAATACACAAATATAAATGACAATCAATCATTTAAGAAGGCTTTAAATAATTAGTATTATGAAAATAGGCATTATATGATTTATTCTGTATTTACAGTACTATACTGATTAAAACTTTCATAATTCTTACTCATTATTATTTACTACGACGGGACTAAATTGCGTAAAATTAAGTTTTTAATTTACCTCCGACGTTTCGAGGACGGCGTTGTCCCCGTGGTCTCGGAGAAGACTAGCTAAAGTTGACATCAACATCTTAGCCACGCGAGTTTTTGAACAACCCACACTTGGTCTTGTTTATCAACTTGAACATTTTGCGCACTAGGGAACATCGTGAGTGTTATGTGTCGACCCGGTGACATCCTCAGTTGATGTCAACTTTAGCCAGTCTTCTTCGAGACCACGGGGACAATGCTATCCTCGAAACGTCGGAGGTAAATTTTAAACTTAATTGTTCGCGATGAAGTCCTGTTTATTTTTTATTATTTTTGCAATAGATTATTGGCCTGTGCCTACTAATAGTCGAGTTCATGCCATTATTAAAAAGTTTTTAAACGGTAAAGATAGAAGATGCTTTATTATCTTATTAAGTCGTTCATAGATTTCAGTGGTGGCAGCATGGTCCCATTTTCATCGCTTGTCACTATGCCCGTCACTTTCGCACTTACATACTTGTTAGAACGTGACGGGTATGGTGAGAAATGATAAAGAGCAGACTATCTTAGCCCTACAGGTCATAATTATGTCCTAATTCACTAATACGAGTACAGATTGATGCTCCAACAATAGGTCTCGACCAGTACCTAAGTCAAAAAGCAAATCAGCAAACTTTCTTTCTCAATCATACTTCAACTTTGCTCGCCGTCAATATTTGCCGAAGCAAAAAGGTAAGTTTAATATTCCTTAGCTAACAAACAGAATGGAAATCAAAACTACGCAATCGTACAGTAGCCACGGGTCGATTCGACCGCCCCCTGCCACTTAGTCCCTACTGCCCAATAACTTTATAATCACACAAAAACGAACCTAACGAAGTAAACAATAGGGTTGAATTTAGATATTGTTGTGGATCGAGTTACGGCGCTCTAAAGTACAAAAGGTTGTTTAGAGGGTGTACTGCCCACAGCTAGGGAGAACTGCCCGCAAAGGGTCGGCCGGTTTGTGCTGCGTTTGAACGGGTGAGCCAAATGGTTTGGGCAAGTTACTGCCGCGTATAGAATATGAATACAACATCCTATTTTATAAAGACTAAGAATTAAATATTGAAAAATCAAATATATGGCAGATATAAACAAACTTGTTATAAGAACATTAGTTGTGAAAATATATCTTCTTCTTCTTCTTCTTCCTCGCGTTGTCCCGGCATTTGCCACGGCTCATGGGAGCCTGGGGTCCGCTTGACAACTAATCCCAAGATTTGGCGTAGGCACTAGTTTTTACGAAAGCGACTGCCATCAGACCTTCCAACCCAGAGGATAAACTAGGCCTTGTTGGGATTACTCCGGTTTCCTCACGATGTTTTCCTTCACCGAAAAGCGACTGGTAAATATCAAATGATATTTCGTACATAAGTTCCGAAAAACTCATTGGTACGAGCCGGGGTTTGAACCCGCGACCTCCGGATTGCAAGTCGCACGCTCTTACCGCTAGGCCACCAGCGCTTCTAGTTGTGAAAATATATATTAATAGAATATTAGAAATTTACCGACGTATCTACCTTAAAGTGTTATATTTTGCTAAAAAGTAAATCACTTTTTTAATTATTTAGCCTGTATAAGTTTGGATTTGTATATTTCTAATAACAATACATCCGTGTGGCATTACGGTGTATATTTCTGATGCTATCTAACTCTTCATATAAAAATATACTTCGATCTTAACACACTTGCTCGCTAAGGACTGTTTAACTTACCTTTTTTCAAGCCACACATAAGAGTTTGCACCCAGAACATTAACGTGCAGTTATCGATTCAAGTAACTTGCCTGTCAAAGGGTTGAAAACATTTGCAAGCCCACTTGAAACCCAAACGCATTTCGAAGGATACATCCGGCTCGCATACATTAGGCTCAGATATCCAAAGCTTTTCGTAACGATTAAATAGCCAACCTTATTTGCGTATTTAGTTAGCTACTGGGCAAATTCAAAGGAACGCTCTGTATCTGCTGTACCCATCCATTGTTACGATTGTTGGATTGAATTAACAAATTGTTACGTTTTCTTGAATCAGCGATTTAGCTGAACAATGGATTGGTTTATAATCTTAATAATTCTTTACATCTTCGTAACGTTATGTTTCACAATAATAATGGATGTATTTAATAGTAAGATCATTAATATAATTTGACATATTTTTATCAATTTGAATAAAAAATTGCAGCTAGAACAGGTATTGTTCACTGGCCAAATGGTAAAATTTAAATGAGAACTGAAAAAATAAACTTTTATCTTATTAACGCTACTTAGATTAGATGTACTTACACGGTAGCTAGGAAAATGTCAATTAATTAGTATATAAAGAAAATAAATAAATAATATATACAATTTAGTCAAGTCACACTTGCACAATTTATAAATAAACATTGATTAATAATCAATCTCATAAATAACATTTTCATTTTGTTGGACTATCCAACAATCGTTCATATATGCGCATTCGAACCATTAAGTTATTATTACCATAGAGAAACCATACCAAACAATGCAATCATCGCAATCGCAACCTGTACCACGCGACCAAAACGTCGTAAGCGCCGTAAAATTCATGGCGCTTACGCGTTTACGTCGCGAGATTCACGCTCCTCTTATGATTGGTTGTCAAAACAAGAACTCGTTCTCTATGCCGGTTCTATACGATTACTACGTAGTAATCGTAGTTCAAGGATTCGAATCTGCCCGCAATCATTGTCAGGGTGCTTTTGGAGCTGCCGGGTCACACGGCGCACCAGGGAGATAAAATTTTCTATTAGGAATGAATAATAAACTTATCAATAGAAACAATGTTTTTACTCAGCATTACCTAAAACATCCAATCAAGAGATTGCCCTTGTTAAGAACTTCAGTCCCTTTGTTGACCCAGTTCTAAACAACCCTTGCACGTCATAACATTGTAATGGTGTCCAATTATCTTACATAAATACTTACAAACAAGAAGCTTCATAGCTTCAAAAGAAAGGTTTTCTCCAAACTAACGCGACTACGTAACACGTACTACGTAACCAGTGACAGTAACAATATCGACAACTGTAACTGTCAAATTGTCAATTGCCTTATTTAGGACTTGCCAACTAACACGTAGTTAACAGTTAACTGTTTAACTGCACTGTATAAACGGTTAACTGTACAGTATAAACAGTTAACTGTACTGTATAAACGGTTATACTACGGTAGTACAGTTAAACAGTTAACTGTACTGTATAAACGGTTATACTGTACAGTTCAACCCTGTATAAACGGTTAAACCATAACGGCCCTAAGTTTGTTTGTAAAAATGTAAGTACGGGTCGATTTGCATCTCACTTTTAATGCAGGTAGGACAAATCACGAGGTCTAAAAAAACGTGATCATCAAACACGCACACAGATTTTTTGACATTTTACAAAAAAGACTATAAGTAGACAGAAACTGCCTTGGATAATTTCTATTCGTCTACTTTTAATACCAGAATTTGAAACTTACTGAAGTTTTTCATCCTCACACCCAGAACCTAAATGGTCGTGCACTAGCTGTGCGGTTTAAGAACTTCCTCCCGCGGACACTCCGGCTGTGGAATGAGCGACCTGCCAAGGTTTTCCCGAAGATCTACGATATGAGGTTCTTCGAAAAAGGAGTGTACAGATTTTTAAAGGGTGGGCAACGCGCATGTAACACCTCTGGAGTTGCAGGCGTCCATAGGCTACGGTAACTGCTTACCATCGGGCGGGCCGTATGCTTGTTAGCCACCGTCGTGGTATTAAAAAAATGCAGTTCACTGGTTCAGTAATTAAGTAAGGTAAGTCTTGAATAAATCCCGTTGTTGTATCTCATAGTATTAAGGAATACACTCATACACTGACAATTAAAATAAAAATTAAAAAAGAACAAGCAAATGACTTCGTACTTTTAAGGCGGTCAACACACTACGGTGTTTGTTTCAACTGTTTTAGCAAAGTTTCTTCTGTTTTTACTAATAAGGAGTTATCTCTGGACCGGTAATGTAAATAACAGAAACGTGGTCGAAACAAGACGTCCTGGCTTTTTATTACAGTTTGAGGGTAAGGGTACAGTAATGTACCAATATTTGTTTCTGAGGCGGGCGACTTTTGCAAGGGTCGTACAGTCCACGAAAATATTAGTGTGCCTAGCTATTTGAGTAATATTAATGTTTTGTTGGTTTATTATTTAATGCATTTTTTGTGCACTGTAGAACGAGATTTATTTGGATTACCTAAATTGTTATTATACTTTGTATCTTTAGGTGTTTAAATAAAAGTAAACGAAATTTACCCTCAAATGGCTCCTAGACCAATTAAGGGTAGATGAAAATATTACGCGATCAAATAATATAGGTTAAAGTCAGATCGTTCAGTGACAGATCCAGGCGGTTTTGTATTTGGTTAGTTAACCAATAAATGTTATAACTACCCGAAAATGTACAAATTGTTAGTTTTCTTTTATTTAAATACCTAAAGATGCAGAGTTTATTCGTAGATATGAACCTGTATCATGTGTCTATTGTTCTTCGAAGATCTTTGTACAAATCGATAAAACGCATTCATGAGCAATCAAATGAATAAACAAAGTTAAACAATAAACCACAAAGCACCAAGTAATGAAATAAGTAAGCTTCTTGCTATCCACTGAAAATCTAAAACAAGCATAGGTAAAGAACTGACTAATTTCAAATGGTGTAGCTTGAGGCACGAGGTTTATGATTAGAGAAGAATTTTATAAATTTTATAAAAACCGGACGAGTGCAAGTCGAACTCGCCCACCGAGGGTTCCGTACTTTTTAGTATTTGTTGTTATAGCGACAACAGAAATAAATCTGTGAAAATTTCAACTGTCTAACTATCACGGTTCATGAGATACAGCCTGGTGACAGACGGACACACGGACGGACAGTGGAGTCTTAGTAATAGGGTCCCGTTTTACCCTAAAAAGTGTATTATTTAAATCCTAATTAGAAGTAACTGTTTCGGTAACTTTTTCAACTACCTTACAGTTCCAAGTTGCGTACCCATCTTGACGGTTAATACATCAAAACTTGACACTTCATATTTTACATCTTGATGTTTTGTCCAACACCAACTTTTATTTTATTTAAAAATTTGCAAATACCTACAGTAAAAGGCTAACTTCGGTACAGAATAACTAGATAACTATAAATCTTACTACTTTTATGTCCTATCTCACTGGTTTTACGTTCCCGTTAAATTAAATAGAATGTATCGTATTGAGGCGACAGTACCAGTAGGTACGGACGCTCGGGGTCGGGCCGGACCGCGCGGGCGTTATTGTATTGAGGTGCCCGGCCGGCCTTAACGCGCTAACGTAGCGCTATGATCAGATAGAGGTGTCCTTTTGTTTTTTGTATATGGTACCGAGGGCCGTCGTACGCTTAAGCCACTCTTCTGTTTCACCAAAGTCAGCAGCGCTATTAAAACAGCTTTCAGTTTCTTCTTAACAGAGCGCCGCCATGTACTGGTATAGTTTGCACGATCATGTCGATCATTGCGTTGACTGCAAATTTAGTGCAGTGTACTTACAGGATAGTAAGTTAATCTCGGCGAACAGTGTACCCGATCGACCTTCACTTTTTTTTGTATTTTTTTTTATCTAAGTGGTGTAGATGACCTTTTATTTATTAGAAAATAATTAATTACCTACACAATTTCCTCATTTTATCACCTTATCTTATCTTTATTTATCCTCTAGTTTAATTACGACCAATTCTTGGTGATTTTATTTCAGAAATAATTGTTTTAAATGTATTATAAAACTTCTGACATACAATAATTATAATATAATAATTTTTACAGTACATATGTTGCTACTTTACCGCACTATTGCGATAATTAGCACATTACGTCGAAAATTTAAAGGGGCCATATATGTACTGTGAAACTTTGTACGATACATGTGCGAATTTCCTATTTCACGCACTGTAATAATTTTGAAAGTAAATATTGATTTTCACTGCTATTTTTCATATTTATATAAGTTAAAACAAACTGACAGTCACAATACATATAAATTCCTAAGAATTTACCATTAACTTTAAGTGAATTGCAGATTGTGAGACAAATAGGAAGGTAAATTATATCATATCATATCATATCATTTTACCGGTTGCGGTGCCTGAGGACATTTGCTGACCTTCGCTAAAGGATTGATACTTAGTACTGCACTCCTGCTTATATCCAATTTAAGTCAATCACAAAGTGTAGTTTCTTAATAAGGTTCCATTAATTTATAAGAGTTTAATATAAGTATAAAAAGTAAATACAAATATTGAGGCACATTTTCGTGGATAACAGTATAATCCTTGTATCCACGGTAGGGTATAATTACCGGGGCTTAAACTATTCATATATATTCATACTATAAAACTCTTTTGGTAAGTTTTACCAAAAAAAAATGGTCACTTCTATAAGATTAATAGGTCTACAGGGCCGCATTTGCAAATACCGTCTGTAAGTGTAAGCGTCCCTTCGTCCCTTACCCACACCGCGGCAGAGGTCACCGGCCATTCTTACATTTGTTTAAGACGCGTATTGCGCCCGGACCCGTATTTTACAACCCTTTTCTGTGTCTATGACCGTTGGGGTTGTATTGGAAAATTCGCTTTTCTTTTTTTACTCTGTTCAATATACAACACCGTAACCTATGCAGTGTGTAAATCCAATACGGGCGAATATTTAATTTATGGTAAGCATAGGAGCTAAGAAGTATATCGAGATAAAATTTGTTTAGAGATACAATTAAAATATTAACCATACAAAATAATTCGGCCGCAATGTAAAGCAACACACAAGTCACGAGCTTTTTAAAGTAATTATCAACGCTAGTTGGCAGTACAAATAGCTCGTATCTCGTAATGTCATGTTATGTCTCGTTATGTTAGCGCCCGCGTAGCCAACGTGCCTATCGTTCACGCTCTGTGGCGAACGAAACGCAACTGTCACAGGCTCACTAATATGGAAGAGTGATAGAGAGAGATGACTACGATACGCTACGGAGCGTTAACGATTGTAACGTTGGCTACGCGGCCAGTATATTGCTGCTCGATAAATTTTCAAAACTTAATGACGGGGTCATAATTAAGCGTAACTTAGAAAAACTTCTTAATTGACAACATTTCAATTTTCTGACCCTATAAGTTTATTGGTTCTCTACATTTTAATTGAAACTAGGAATAACCGTGAATCATTCAAAACTGTTAAGCATAAACGTCTGTTATAAACGTTAAGCAGAAACGTCTGTGTTACAATTAAGCTTATAATAAATTTAAAAGTGGAAAAATGATTTGCCTTGGGTGACACTTGAACTCACGGCCTCTGGATCGATACTCCAGCGCTCTGCCAATTGAGCCACCAATACCTCATCCATAGCCAGCGAATCTTTCCATAATTTGAGTCTAAGGGACCCTAGCGACATCTACCTTACAAGCATTACACTTCTTAAACGGCTACCGGAGTTCCAAGTCACATTGGAAATTCACCAGTTACGATGTTCTACCCATACTAAATTAATTGTTAACCAGCAGATACGTAGTATTTTTTCACTTTTAAAGTAATTATGCGTTAATAAGAATTTTTCCTACATTTTGCACACCTTAAATACCAACTATATCTAATGTATCTTGCTAAATAATCTAAAAAAAATCTGACCTATCCAAAAGTACCAAGATCACAATGTTTGCTCTCCTTATTATCCAAATTGTTCTAACCGAGTTAAAATAAGGCGGTAGCTGGCATCAAAGCTTAAAACTGCCGATGCTAACGCGACGTGCAAATATCCCCGAAGCTCTGAGGGCCTCAAACGTTCAATCAAAATGATAGGTAATTCAGTTTGTGAACCGCTGGACTACCTAGTACATGTGAGTACAAAAGTGGGAACGTTATGTTATATATTTTGAATAAGTTTCTAAAAGTCGACGTTGTGGAACTAATTGCTAGCATGTGTAATTTTATATTTAAATACTGTATAAATCTCTAATATTTCATAAAAAAGAGATTAAGTTATTTCGCCATTACAGCTAAGCTTTGATTCATTAGTTTGTCAATACCAATGTATTTATTATAGAAGGTTAATTTTTCTCACCCACGGTGAGTGTGACTACAGGCTAAACCAACAGTTAAGCATCTTACAGCCCCGCCCGCAATGTAAAGCAACACACGTAAAGAGTATCGTATCTTTTTAAAGTAACTGTCAACGCTTGTTGGCAGTTACAGAGTTACTATAAAAAGCTCATGACTCGTAACGTTTGCAGTACATTGCTGCTCGGTAAATTTTCAAAAAATAATTACGGGGTCATAATTAAGTGTAACTTTTTTTAAATTTCTTAATTAATTATTATACGCATAAATTCTATAACTGCTTTAATTTGTCGCCCGTCTTAGATATACACACTGTATAAAAACATTAACATCTCTCAAAGCAAAAAGGTTACAAAACTTCGTTCTGAGAATAATATATTATACAAGGTGGCCAAAAAATATGTGCATTCCCGTTGCCAGGGAGGAGAGAAAAAATGTACCCTCCCATAGAAAATGGACCAGCTAAAATGTATGAAACAGCCAGAACATTTATTCGCGATTTTGGGGTTGGTCCCATAATAAAAGTTGCTCAGTATAAGCCCTAAATCTCCCTGGCAACGGGAATGCACATATTTTTTGGCTACCTTGTATATGTTCAAAAACAACCTAGATGTACGATTTATTTGTAATGCCGTAACAGGGTGCCATGTGTTTTCACACATTTGAATGTAACAACTATATGTACCACGGTTTCGCAATAAAGATACTATTCTATTCTAATACAAAAGCCTCAAACGTAACCCTTTCGCCCCCGGCAGTACCGGTATCGCCGACCACTGCCTACACCTAATTAATCCTCCGAGCCTGCCCCCGAAGGATGACCCGCCTTAACTTACTTACTAGGTTCATGTACATACGCTTTTATACATGGTTTTAATTTCGTTATGTGTACAGACAGCAATTTTCGTCGACGTTGGCAAAACAGATTAGTGTAAGTGGTACAGTCTGCATAAGATAGTAAGTAGCAGCGACAGAAGTCAAAGCACACGTCTGTATTATCATAGGATTGGAGATGTACAAATTATAAACTGAAATAGATATAATATACAACGAAAAAAAAGGACCCAGGCCTCCGCCACTGCACTCAGGCCTCGGCAACTGAACAAAGGGCTTAGTGACTTTTTCTTTATTACCTATATGACATCTATTACAGTTTATAATCTAGCTAAAACTCATATAAATATGTGGTTGACGCAACTGGTGACCGAAGAGCTGGCGGCATCCTCGCACAACGTATCAGTATTACGATACAACGAGTAAATGCCGCCAGCATCCTTGGTACAATGCCTCAAGGCCCTATTTTTTTAGATTTATGCTAGTTATAGTAATCTTCTGTATATACCCATTATGTATAGTGGTATTGTAAATCATAAGTTCTGGGTTTAATTAATAACAAACTTTTAAAAGACATGAAAAATCATAATTTTATAATTAGAGTAAAATCTTCACTGTGAGTACCTTTGTGCCTTATACTTATAAACCAGATTATTTCATACTCATACGTTAATATTAATAGTTTCTTAAATAATTCAGTTACTAAATCACATAATCCATGTTAGCAATTAATACTTGGATACGCTATCCCATCAAGAGCCTCTGCCCCCGGGATGACCCTGCCTTAACGAACTGTGGGTAGTCTACATTATTAACTAGAAAAGGTAGGCTTACATACATTACGAAGTATCCTATTGGGTTAAATCGTGGCATGTATAAGTAATAAAGCTTATGTTTCAAAATGGTATGTGGGTTGACTCTTTAAGAAAGAAAATCCAAAATATTCATGAAACTAGGTATTTAAGACGGTAGCATTAACAAACAAATAGATACAAAACTCTTACTTGCGGCAAATGTCATCTTCATTAGTCAGGATGGGATCCACATGGGATTTTCTGTTAAAAAGGGCAGCCAAAAAACAAAAAACTATAAAATTCGACCAAGTTGACTCTTTGCAGACTTTCCAAATATACGGTGTGTAAGTGTATGGTGACATGTCTATTTCTATAGAAATATGACTACACGTACCACTGTGTCATATCAAAGTCGATGCATAATTAGATTATACGGGGGGCACTATTCAGATGGTTACCAGCCAGCATCAACAAATCAATCAAAAAATTCCCACGCATTCGAAAATTAAATTAACGCACGCAACTTAACCCTCAAGAGACAAACGGAAATTTGGCAAAAAGCATCGCTCGGCACTCGGTACAAAGTTAGCCGTAATCGATACGCCCTCAGGGCTTTGGGTATATAAATTAGAACTTCCATCGATCACCGCCCTTTGCCCACCGGCTCGTACTTTATTGATAGTGAATGTTAGTCAGTTCTGAACTATTGGTTATACTGATATGGCGAAAAAGTTTTAACTGGATTTATGGGATATTTCTATGAGTAGATGAGAGACCTTATGGCGTTGTTCATAAACACGTAAGTACGAGCTTCAATTAGTTCGTTTGTCTTAATATGTCATTTAGACTTATGTATTTGTAAGAAACGAGTAAAACATAAATTAATGAAGCTTGTGATACGTTATGAATAAGGTGGTGGTTATTTTTATCTACGAGCAGGAGAATGAGTAGGAGGAGGATATTTTACTACCATTCAAAACGATTACTTTTTAAAGACTACAAATATTTTTACTTAATTTCATTTCATTTCATCGTTACTAAAGGTTATTTTTTCAAAACCGAGAAGATTCTCAACTCAATGCTTGTATACAGAAAGTGAGGTCCTCACTGTACGCCAACTTTTCATATTACGTAGTTCTATCATAGCACACAAACATATACTTAATATGCCTAATTATGAACAATTACTGAAAAAACGCAACTTTGTCTTTCCCTTACCTGCACTTAAGTCACACTTTGCTAAAAGATTTGGTATACACAATCATTTAGCAGTATACAAGATAGTCAACAAAAATTGCGACATTAAAACCTGCTCGGTAAGAGAGGCTCAATATAAAGTCAAAATATGGTTAAGCACTCTAAATTATGTTGAAACAGAAAAAATATTACCATACTAATAGACACACACACACTCACACACACACACACACACACATAACATATTACACGTACTCTTCCTCAAATACGTACTCATAATTCCTCCAAATTCCTTGCCTTGGTTCTTTGTAATTGATTAGCACTAATTTTTTATTTTATTTTTTATTGTTAAAAATACAAGACGAAAATTGTCGTATAATTTTGTAGTTAACTGTAATGTAGCATGCAATTTGTTATTTTTAGCTGATAGTGAATTCTTTAGCGCCTATAATCAATAAAAACTGGCAAACTAGGAAAAGTGCCATCCTGCGAGACAGGCCTAGCCTAGTGCAGGTGTCACGGGCAATTTCTATAACCTGAAACAACATTTAGCAGTGTTTAACTGGAATAAGTTTACTTAACCTTGTTTTAATTATAAGTTTCACTGTATTAATAAACTATTTTGATTTTTTTTTTTGATTTCAAAACATATAAATCGATTTCGGTTACCGCGATAGTTATTCATGAAATAAAACTATGAAAACAGATGAAATCGCGTATAATGAATTTAAAATACATCCCGACATTTCGAACCCTTTATAGCGTTCGCTTCAACGGGTGACTGAGAACAAAAATACCTCTATCATGATTAAAATGTACAAAACCCAAACAAAGTAAAAAGATTAAAAAGTTCAGTTTAAGGCTGGTTATACAATTGCAAAATAGTAACACTATTATACTAAGAATGTCAAACACCATCCAACACTAGGTCTCACAGTCTATGTCTTGCTTGTTCCTTTATTAGATGGACTACTGGATCCCAAGCTGGATAAAGTTTGGATATTTCTCAATCTCAATGGGGGGGGGGGGGGGGGGGGATATATGTGAAATTCATTATACGCGACTTACTCCGTTTCCATAGTTACTGTGAAATATCAAGATAAATAACTCAGTTTCTAAATGATTTTGAATAAATATGTGACCGCGGCCGGCGAAACGACCCACTTTGTCGCTTGCTATAAGGACGAGATTTGCTTGTATCTTTATAACCTGACAAGGCGTCCTTATGGTAAGCGACAAAAATGGGACATTTTTGCGGCCGCGGTCACATATTAGAACTTCATAGTTTTTTTTTTAAGTATAAAATATTTGAAATATCGTGTTATGACTAATAATGGGTGCTAATAAACCAATTTTAAGAGCTGTCAGCTATACATCTTATCATAACATATTAGCGGACATCAATAGCTACCAAATACATAGCTACAATATTTAGTGGCCATGTTAAGAGCTGTCATTAAAAAGTCAACTACATTTCCTCTCGACATTTCCTTAGATGGCATAGGCAAACTTCACTTAACGTGCTCTAAAAGATACATTATTGAGCGCGGTTCTAAAACAACATTTTTACATGGGACCGACCCGCGTCCTGCGAATATTTTATTGCGCGCAGGATGACCCACGGATCGGCATAGCTTTAGTAAGTACTAGACTGGCCTTTATAATCTGAAGTTGTTAATATAGCTACATAGGACAACACTTAAGTATCTATGTAAATAAAAACACACAGCAGCTATAATAAAAATTGTTGAACCAACTGTTTCTTCAAGGACATCCAAAACTGAACAGGGAGTATACTCATACCGATATTTATTCACAAGTTAAAGACCAGAAAAGCTCATACTAGCCAGGAAATCTGACGTTCTGTCAGCAAAACAATTATGGAAAAGTCAAGCAAAAATGATTGTAAAAGAAACGAATGATTGTCCCACTTAGAATTAACTGAAATTGCAAGTGTAAGTGGATCTTATGCGAAGAAGATCAGCCCTTGAAAAGGAACAAGTCTGTTTGCCGTGCTGGACAAGGTAAGTACAATAGGGAGTAGGGAATGCTAGCGGCGCCGTAAGAACTGAAGGTAAGTAAGAAAAAACATCCATGTATACATCGGAATGATTGCTACGGTACCATAATAAAGAGAGAACTGCCTATATTACCTAAGTTTAAAGGAAGTTTTGGGACCTATGGCAGGTCTCACAATTCCTATATCCAAGTCTACCTGGCCGTCCCACGAGGCCCCTGATGGACGGACTCGCTCGCAAGGGTTAGCCTAAGCCAATATAAATATTTGACGACGCGGCCTACACGCTTGACTTTATGTACGGACCGGTGTAAGTTTTTACGTTGCTACAATTTTCAGTGGCACGTGTTTAAACAGATTAAATTAGAGATATTTAAATACTTCTGTTGTATCAATTTTGTGTATAAATGCACATTTGTTGGTAAGTGATGGTTCTTATGTTGCATTTTAGACTTACATTTTTGTGCACTAGTCTACTTTTACACCAAAGCTAAGCTGCACTACATTGGACCGATTTGTATGTAAACTTGGTTAAGCTTAGTACAAGCTGGGTTCAGCTTAGCTACGGATGAAAAGCAGCAACCAACACGGTTTGGAAGATTCAGATATGTTGTAACAACATTCTAGTAGGTATCTACTTATAGTATCGCTATGATTGCGCTTCGGTAAAAGAACACATCATGAGGAAACCAGACTACCTAATTATGGCGCCTTTTCCCCCTTTCAAACCAGGAAACTGGCAGTGCATACTCAAAATATGTGGATAAAATTGCTATTTGGACCCGCAGTTCCTTGGATGTACCTGTACTTATGTATAAAGAAAAGTGATAAAATGAGGATAAGATTAAATATTATCATCAAGTTTTGGACCTTACAAGCTATTAACAAATTACTCAAATAAAAGTACATAGCAACGGCTATATAGCTACATCTCGATAGGATGCGGTTCACTGACAAATGCGGGTAGTACGTGAGAATTACCCGGAGTTTTATCCCGGCTCGAACCCCACACCGTCCCATGGGTATACGCCGTCCGAAAAGTTTGCCTTTGACCCTCAAGAATGAGGAACCATACGGAGTTGATAACCTCCTGTTTAAAACAATAAACTTGATTATAAGTATGTGAATGTGTATGCGGACCCCAGGCTCCCATCTGCCGCGGCAAAATGAAGAAGATAAGTATGTGTTTGTGTAATTATACCAAAACATCTACCCGTATCGACCTAATTAGGTTGCTAATAAAATTCATGCCGTTTGGATGGGTATAATACGCAAACTATTGTCAATTTTCCAAATAACTAGAAAGTGCATATTACGATGACGAAGCGTGTTGTGGATGTTTTATTTTTTGCTTGTTTACGTATATATTGACGAAGCCTGCGTCGTGGATCTGACATCTATCTTGATATGATTTTAATTGTGTTTTTAATAAATACTTTTACTTCGATATTAAACAAAAAAAAATAGAAAATAAAAGAAACTATCACATTTTGGCATCACATATGTAAATTTATGGCCACATTTATCGCATCAGTTTTACCATACAATATCAGTAGGTTTTCTACTTCTGATAAAAATGCAGCCTAAAACGTTTACTTGATAGTTATTATGGTTTTCCCTAGTGAATTTGTAAAAATAGAATTGTTATGCATATATAAAATAACAATATTGAATTAAGATAAGTAAGTAGGTAAGTAATAAAGTTTACATATATTATATTTTAAAAATTCACGCTTTTTTCATCGTTTGTACTTAAAAATAATAAAGACGCAACTGCCTTACCTGACACAGTAATTGTGTAATGAATCACTATATTTTAAGATATTTATCGTTTGAAACTAAAATTTAAAATCATATTTATGATTAAGTATGATGGTGCATTTACCAACTCCATACCCTTCCACTTCCGTCACACAAGACGGGCCAGTATCTCCAGTTTTCTTATCTACTTACTTCTCCTACATCGAAACGAGCCTCGTGAGACCCCCGGCTCTTTACAGCCTGTCAATGACTACTAAATTTAGAACCTACCAACCATTGATATAAATGTTTTTTGTTCCCAAAACGACCCTTCCAATTGTAATTTAGTGGCCGAATGAGATGTTTAGTTCTGTTTTGTTTTTATTAGGGAGGTGAGGAATTGATCGGAGTTAACTCAGGTAGTCGCGAGGGTTTTTTTAAGTTCATAAGTCGGACGGTTATAGATTTTGAAATTCCCGCCAATTCAGAATTATGTTTATCATTTATTTCCTACACCCTTTTTTATAGCTTTAAGTAGTGAGTTATCAAATAATAGGTCCAATTCAAAAATGATTTTGAAACCTGAGATACTTAAGTGCAAAAGATTAAATTTAATGTATTTCTGCCCTTACAAATGTTTTGCTTGTAGTATAGGATCTAACAAGAAAAACATTTCTCACTAGATCCATTTTGGATCTATCGAGAATGAAGGGTTTATTTTTCTATTAACTTTTAAAGATGTGATTAATTTTTGAAATAAGTTATCAATTATGTTATATTATATTTTAACTCAAATTCATCTATCTTCTAATAAAGAAGAAATTTTTCGTACTAAAATAAATACGCCACACTAAACTCGCCGCAAATAGTCAAATAAACTATACCGACATTAGCTACAAAGTCAAAATTACGACTACTATTCAACTATACCTTATACTTTCCATATAACCTTACCGTAGCATTTTATTGACCTCTACCTAATAAAAGCTACAAGAAACCCCGCTACAATGTCGTATTTCTACACAAATGATACGGCGAAGTCTTTGCACGTATAAAATCGATCAGTATCTTCAGTAGGCGACGGTCGGCTGCATTCGTGCATGCATATTTGAACGTATTCAGTTTGCTACATATTAAATTTCAAACGGATTTATTCGCATTTGACGCAAGCCCTGGATGCACCCCCATGCGAATATAAATTACATCGGCATCGATTTTAAAAGAACGCTTATTGGGAAATAACCGAGATTCCCTTGTAGTTTCGGAATATAGACTTCAAGTATTATTGACAGTTCCATTTTTATTCACATTTGTTACACAGCAAAGGTATGTGTAACTGATAATAAATCTGTACATACAAATGTCCCTAATACAAATACATACAGTTAAAAAAAATAAACAAAACGAAATAAATAGGGGTAAGTACTTAATAAAAAAAAATCTCGATTAAAATTCAATAATCATTCAATTGGAAGGTGTGCCTTGTAAAAAATAAATCTCATAAAATGTTACATATGCACATGCTTTAACTACATTATAATCCGAATACGCAAATCATAAAGAATATAGAAAGTATTAATCTCGCGGGAAAATGCAATCATTTTCCAAATTTAAATCCAACGTATTTTAAGCTGCACTTCCAAATTCAAAATTAGCACCTGGCGAATTCCACGCAGCCAATGGCCTCATTTAACTCCCCTCGCTGACCAATGGGCGACCGGTTCTTTCCCTACGGCTCGTGTTGTCCGGTTCGGCCATCCTGACAAAGTCAAAATGGCGTATGGCACTATGTTACTCTCATACACATTCGACTTTTTATTTCGGCGTTGTTTTCCATTTTCAACGGAACATTGTATTGTCAATCATGGCGTTACGGTCGATACAATCAGGTTTCCGATGGACCTCGGATGTTGATTTTAAGGTGTGGATAAACATCCCTATTATCATTTCAAGACAGGTACTCGTGCCACAAAGGAGGTTAGGCACGGGCCATTTATTTGACCACTTAGTGGCCAATGCTTGACAGGGGCTAAAGTGATACTTTTGTGAGATTTTTCTCCCTAAATGGTTAGTTTTTGTCGTGTGCAGACCTGTTTGGGATGAAAGCGTGAAATGTGTGAATGGTATGGTTTATTACCCATTTGTGTGATAAGGGTAAATGAGATTAAAGGATGAAATATTTTGTTTGCAGTCATTTGTGATATTGATACCTATGGTGCTCTTTAAGTATTTAAATTATGTTATTATTGAATACTAACTAAGCCAACTGCACTAATACAGATTGAAAGGCCTAGATTTATAATTAAGTGTAATTTATAAATGCCTAAAATAGTAGGTATTACCATTATTTTACTAAGCCGAAAAATATAATATTTGATAGCAAAGTTCTAAATACTACAGCTACAACGCCTTAGGTATTTAATATTACCATTATTACCTTAAAAGTCTTTTGCGCTAATACTTAACAGTTAAGGGCATATGTATATACGTCCTCTGAAATCAAGCATGCGAAACATTTTAATATGCTAAAGCGAACCAAAAATGATGAGTAATCCTCCGCATTACTGGCTGGTATATTATGTCGTGTATACTAGATGTCTAATGTATACTATTTTTAATACATCTACCTATCAACTCGCATTATGGACGGGAGAGCACGCACGGTGTGCAAAACAGGCGGGAGAAATGGTTTTGGATTTTTATTTTTTTTGTTGGTTAAACTGTTTGAACAAGTTATTGGTTTAAACTTCTAGCACATTTGTGTAGCAGTTAATTACATTTTTTAGGGAGGCAGAGAATATGCATTTACGATTACTTGAGAGCCTTTTTCGCTAAATTTACAGCGTAATCGACAGAATGGCTTATGTTACATTTTTTAATTTATTTTGTAATACCTGTAAGTATTTGTTAGCTTTTAAATTATTTCATGAAAATCAACGCTTTAAGATCTACTTAGAAACCTCTTGCCTTACTAATTACAAACTTCTATAAAATTTTGTCTCTTTCTAACAAACATAAATGTCAAATTTACAGACAGGGACAACGGTTTGTTAGATTATACGTTGATGAATAAAACCGTAAAAGGCCAAACGAACGTTATAAAAAAACACTATCGCATAACTTTCAAAACTTTCTAACTGCTATCCCCCTTATTCATAAAACTTCACGGGCCTGAATTAGTTAAATTATGTTTTGTCCCTTTCTTACAAATACAGAAGTCAAATTAACAGATAAAGACAAACGATTCATAACTAATTCAGGCCAGTAACGCGTTTATGAATAACGCTACAAGTACCCAGCTTCACTTCATTACCAACCATATAACGAAAAGAAACGACAAATGTTTTCGTTTTTTTTGCCAATGGTACCCAGTTCACCCGTCGGCAAATGTTGTGGTGAATTTCATATTTTTGTAAGTATCTACTCCGTCTGTTTATTCGCCATGTGTTTCGGTTCACATGGAATTTTCTTGATTTTTTATGCTCTCATAGGCTTATATGCTCGTCTGAGCGTTACACATGGAATATTATATCACAGCACTTTGCCTCATTTAGGTTTTTGCAAAAAAGGGTAATTTTATTTGAATATTTTACATACGCGGTTTTTTCTAGAAATCTAGACAAACATTTTAACCGGAACATTATAAATTGATTTAAACTTACATGATTTTCAGTCATACTTCAAAAACTGAAACGTCAGGTCAAATAATAAGTAACGGCCCGATTCCAAGTTTAAGCTACGTCAAATATTAGGTCTAGAATCTAGATTACGATATTAATCGGATATCTACTCTTTGTTAAAAGTGACGTTTTTGTTTGAAGAAACGTGCGTACACTTACACACAACTTATTTTTCCTTTATAAAGTAATACTTTGAAATACCTTCCTTTTAGATATAAACATTAAAAAAACTTTCGTCTGACAATTGGCTTCATTAAAAATCATTACAAACATCAGTATGGTCTCGTTACTAAAATAAAACACAATTAAACTGGCAAAGTATTTGAATCTAATAGTGACTTTTTTGAAAAATGACCTCTAAAGCCCCCAGATTTACTTTTATCCCGAATGTCATTTCACCCCCTTTGACAAAACCTGCCTCTGAAGCAAACGGATTGCCGCGTACATTGTCTAAACAATTCTTAAGTGAACTACTGAACCTAAAACATCTTAAAATGCCCGATAAACTTTCAAAATCAAACTTTAAATTAGATACAAATAAGGTTCGAATTAGAAGAGACATGTAAATACTCCACTTTTAAAATATCATATTTTTCAAAGTAAAAAGATTTAAAGCGTACTTTTACGCTTAATGCAAATAAGACCCTATTGTCTTAAGCAAAACGTCGGAAACCGTCTGACAGTATTCATTTTAAAGCGTCCGATGAAGCAATTTCTTTAAACAGAAGCATAAAACAACAACCACCGAACTCTACCGCAATGCGTTTTGAATCATGTACCAAAGTGGCAAAGTCGGTTTTTGTTTGTTAATAAGAGACAAATCCATGCAATTTAGATTGGCGCAACCTCGCCGGCTGTCGGTCCATAACAAAACACATAAATTAAGTGCTCAATAATAAATGGAAATGTCCCTTGCAGAGGACAGGGCATTAGGGCGGGATTATGAGCGTCCTGGCCCCGTGCACTCTGCAGACCAAACGGATTCCGCTTACGTCCCATTGAGCAAATGGAAACTATTTTGAAATTGGAATGGTCCGTATTCTTTTGTTTCTGTTATGGCTGCATTAAATGAATCTGTACAATAGTTGTTAAATATTACTCAAAAATAGTCTAATGAATTTAACGGACTATGTCACATTTGATTATACTAATATAATGTCACAATTGTTTAGAGAATGTCTAACCTAACTAAAAATAGTACATAGCGTCTAATTAAATTTTAACAATTTGCTAAACATAAAATTTAAACGTAACCATCTCTTTACTTCAGCTCCTCAGGGCTGATTATACTGGTTCTAGTTACTTATGGCCATAAGGGTGGAAATTTATAAGGTACGTGTAAATATCCTATATTTACGACTGCGTCAACTAAGACGCCCCTAATTTTTCAACTCTATCACCACCTACCCGATACCCCTAACTAAAACCCGCCGAAAGACCAGACAAATCACCGTAATAAGACTAAACCCAAAAAACTGGACCCGTGGAATCACCGCTATTTGTCAGCTCGGGCTAACCCAATGCAAGTCCTAAGTAAACTCCAGCCAAAGTTAAACTGAGTCCCTCCGCCACATTCTAAATAAATAACATCTAATGGGGGACATTCATCAGTGTTTCCACGTTTTTAGGTAGACCTCACTCCCCAAACTGTCTCTTGTTTTGGACGCAACCTTTACGAACAGATCCATTTTACTCCCATTCAAAATCCAACCTTGTCCTTTGAAGCGGACGTTTGATAATCGTTTGGATTTTGTGAGGTTGTCGGTCCTTATTGTTATGAGAAGATTAGCGATGGCGAGTGCAAAGATACGAGGGGGGTCGTGGGGGCGGGGTGGGTCCACCCAACACCCCTTTTTTGTTATTTTTGGTGCATTTTTTGCGTTAACGTGTGGGGTGGACTGCACAAAGGTAAGGGATGTAATAAGTTATATAATTAGTTAATGCTTTTACTTTATTTGGCCAAGTACGTGGCAGTGTTTTCATACTTTTCGTTTTTAGTGAGTTGGTCTGGGTAAACACGAATGTAGTTTAAATGTAGTTTAAGTGGTTACAATGTAGTTAACGTTTCGTTTCTATTTTCTTTGAGGTTGCTCGAGACTTTTGTAAGACAATTATGCTACATTGTTTGGTTTTAACCTATAAGTTAACATAACTGTAATTTAAAATAACCAACTGTAAATATTCAAAGTTCTTTCAAACAACTCGAATAATTTAACTTCGTGTAAATAAAAAAGGGTTAAATATTAATAAAATTTAATAAACAAATAGCCTAAATCGTTATATTTATCACATATTTGTCAACTAGTCTCACTGACTAGGGTGACAATGTGGGTGAGCTTAGCCGTGAAAAGTGTGACACATAAGAATGACACAACGTTGTCACTGGACCAGATAGCGCGTGATGAGGGTCACCGCGCCAAAAATGTGACGCAGCCCATGTCATTACACGGAAAATAACTATTTTGTAGGTAGTTTACGGTATCTTGTTGGTACTATTACGTAAACCAATGAAGTAGAAAATACCTAGTTGAGCTCAGAATCATGCCGCAATATTAATAATTAGAAATTCCGAATGTCGGTAATAAACATCAGAGACGATTATAAACGTTATCATCTAAATTGCGAATTAAAAGTAAGCTCACACACAACACACACACACGTCACACACTTGACGTAAGACATTTGAGGAAAAAATATATTAAAAGGCTGACTACCTATTTTTTACAAGAGTACTCAAAAAGGCAGCATCATTTTGATTAAAAAAAATACAAATATCAAATTGTTATTTGTCACCGAAACATCCACCCCCACCCTCACCCTTTTATAATTTACATTCTTACTAGGCAGGTAATTTTCAAAGCGTTTTAATATCGACTTGCCTTAAACTTAGTAAACGCGTTGGTTAAAACTTACACCAATAGTTTCTAGATCTGAGTGGGGGAGCAAAATTCGTAAGAGTTAGGCAAAGGGGGAGTATTAGCAATTTGTAGTGCAACCGACCGGTAGCAACTTGCGCTGTATTTCACCAAGTTGCCGATCGTAAGGGTGACCATAATGTAAGGATACATTGTTTTTTTTTTTTCATCGAGGTCTGGCTAATTCTCGATTAAAGCTACCTTATATAATCCACAAATTTTTAAAAATTTGGGTGCAACAATAGCTTTCTATACGCTTTTAAAAAAAAATGTTTTAAGGGACAAACCCTACGTACCTTTGATGCTAGCCTAGTCGGTAGCCTTGCCTATGAAGCCGATGATCCTGGGTTCAAATTCTAGTAAGGGCTTGATTTTTGTGATGTGCACTACATTATGTCTTATAGAGCTTATTGTGGGGCGTAGACAATGTGTGTAATAATAATAAGTAATATGGGAAAACCTTACACAAATCGACCTAGTCCCACAGTAAGCTCACTAAGGCTCGTTTACGACTAGCAGCTTTACATTTAAGCAAGCACTGACGATTTGGATCGAGCTGTTGCTAATCTAAACGCGAATCTTAACTTCATATCTACCTGGTCACGTTGTTATGGCATTGCAGTGAACCCCGCCAAATGTCAGGCCATCATACTTGGTAGTGCGCGCTTGCTGTCTTTTACGGACACGACGTAAGTACTTAGCCCGTATCCAGTCGTACAAGCAAGTAGATATACCTTTTATGAAGTGAAGAACCTAGGGTTGACCATCGACCTGGGATCCTTAGGTATCTGATGTTTGTCGTAGAGTGACCAATACTCTAAGAGCACTTTATCGGTTTAAACATTTTCTCCCGACCTGCACCAAGACTCTTCTTGTCCAAGCCCTCTTTCTGCCCATCCTCAATTATGACGATGTCATAGGACTCCAAAAATTCGACCATATCTCCGCTTATCGCAAAAAACTTAACTGGCTCCCTATTCATGAACGTTGATCCTTGCGTAATCTCTGCACTATGTTTTCAATTCTATTTGATCCTTCAGCGCCTGATTACCTTCGTCCCAAATTCAAATTTGTTACTCTGCACCCCGGCACTGATCTCCGAACCTCCCGTAGCCTTCAACTTATTGTCCAGGTTTCATGTCGAATTCCTTCACCATTCAGGCAATACGGCTGTGGAATGATTTTCCTCTCTCTATGAGACAAGCCCAGAACAAATTCTCCTTTAAGCGCATGTTGCGCGAGCATCTGTTTGACAAGGTTCAAAGGTCGTCCTCATGATGTTTCACAATGGGTATATATTTATATATGTATCATATTATTTATGTATATATGATTTTATATAATTTTGTGATTTTTTTTTTTGTCAATTTACTCTGTATTCGGACCCTGCACCAACTAAGGTCTTTCGGTTTGGCTCTTGGTTGACTGGTAGAGAATGCCTTCTGGCATTAAGTCCGCCATTTGTACTCTTCATGTATTGTGCAATAAAGTTTAAATAAAAAATAAAATAAAAAATATTCATCAGACGTGAAAGTAACAAAGTCGCACGATGTGGGTGACATTTGTCCCGACTAGAAATCAGTGTGGTCACCCTACCCGCCAGCCGACAAAAGCCGGCGCAACTGAACGGAACTAAATTCTGTTTGGCATTTTATTTGTCCTAAATACTGTCCCAACTAGAAGTCAGTGTGGTCCCCCTACTCACCAGCCGGCAAAGGCCGGCGCAACTGAACGGAACTAAATTCCGTTTGCCGCCGGACACGCTCGCGTGCGGTTGCTAATTTTATTTCGGAAGCGTGACTGACTACATGAACCAGGATGCTGTACAGCTAGCACATAAAAAGCATAAATTTTGTAAGGCAAATAAATGTACATTCATATTATGTTTGAGCCATACATTGTAATTTTTTTACAGTGGCTTATTGTTGATAATTTTAACAAACGTTTGTATTTGCTTATCAAAGCTAATGAACGCGGCGGCGACGTGTGAGGTTAACAATTGACAACATTTCATATTTTTAAGTGCTACTTTTTATTGTCTACATCGAAAGAACGCACTAATTTAAGGTCCCGTATTTTTTTTATTTTGCGTAAGTCCTATATTTTGGTCACATAAAATCTATTTATATTGTTACTTGAAACAAAAGGGCGTATGTAACAAACGTCATTTGTGAGAATCGTGACGTCACGGATCTGTTTCATACACTGGAAAAAACGTTGAATTAATTTACGTTTGAGCATAGACAACAGTGCGAGTGACATAACCTCAAACGTTAAAAATAAAATCACAAATTAACAAGTGTCACAAACGTCAAAACTCAAGTGAACTGTTAGTATAATTGTCAAGTGTCACTGGTAGTGAAGTGACAATGACAATGTCAACCCAATCGGAAGTCATTTTTTTGCTTGTAGTGGCAGAACTGAAGGAGCTGGGTGACGTCAATTTCCGTTTTAACTATTTTTAGAGATTTTGTGTAGGATCTAAGTCAATTTTAAGTAGTATGTAGTATCATTTTGAACTAAATTCAATATGTAGGAGTAAATTTCATCTAAATCCGTTCAACGGTTATTGATTGCCCATACAAACCTACACCTTCCTCTTCATTTTCAAAGGTAAATGTTGGGATAAAAACTATCTTTTGTTCTTCCCCGGGACTCAAACTATTTATACATCTAATTTTGACTAAATTAGTCCAGCGGTTTAAACGAAAGCCTCAACAATTAAAGAAAGAGAGAGAAGAACAAATAGTCACCATAACAAGCTAACTCTGCGTGGCAATTACAATAATTGTGTAGTAATGTCATCATTTATGTAATTTCTTATGAAAACTAGTCACCCGCCCCGGCGTCGCAGGGGTTACACAAACAAATAATACAACTAAACCTTCGTCTATTGATTGGTGAAAGCCGCATGAAATTCCGTTCAGTAGTTTTTAAGTTTACCGCGAACATGAGTTTTTTTAATAAAATATATTGAAGACTGGATTCCCACAGATTCTAGTGTTTTTGGGTTCTTTCAGCTCAGAATCACTAGCATATTCAATCTTGATGCTAAAAAAATGTCCCAATTTTTTTTATGGAAATTGTAGTTTCCACTACGTCACGCTCAATACAAGTGGAATTAAAAAATTCACTTGAAATCGTGACATAATGGAACGGACATTTTGGCACATTTTTTTAAGGATAGGATGGCAAATGCTAGAATGAGCCCAAGAAAGTCCAGATTTGTAAGAATCAGGTTTTTAATATTTATCTTAGAAAACGCCCACGTATAAACGAACATAGACAGATGCGGCGGGGGACTTGGTTTTTTAAGGTGTAGTGATATGAAGTACTCCCTCACATTGTTTTATTCAAATCGGTGCAAAGTTAGCTTAGACCGACTCTATACTGAACACTACAGATTGGAACATCGTAAACAGATCAATACGCAGCTATAGTTCGTGTAATCCACGATGACGCGCAGATTTGTAAAATCTAACCTTTAATAACATGACATTACGAGTGAAGGCATGCGTCTTCGTTAATGACACTATCTATAATGAGCAGGCACATTGATCGACTCCTAACGCCTGCCTTGTAAAACCAAAGGCACCTTAGCATACATTAACATTGCATGTTTCAAGGGCGGGTTAATACGGTCGCGAATAATTGAAATGCCTGACATTCGTGTGTAAAGATATTTTTCAAAGAAAACCGGGCAAGTGCGAGTCGGACTCGCGCACGAAGGGTTTCGTACCATTATTTATAAAAACGGCAAAAAAAAATATGTTTGTTGTATGGGAGCCCCCTTTAAATATTCATTTTATTCTGTTTTTTGTATTTTTTGTTATAGCGGCAACAGAAATACATCATCTGTGAAAATTTCAACTGTCTATCACGGTTCGTGAGATACAGCCTGGTGACAGATGGACGGACGGACAGCGAAGTCTCAGTAATAGGGTCCCGTTTGACCATTTAGATATGGAACCCTAAAAAATGGGTTATTCCAGACTTATTTAGTCATATGACACAAGTAGATAAAATTTAGGCATCATCATCATCATCAATATTTAAGAGCTATGTTCTTGTCGGTGGAGTAATCACCACTCTTCTCTTCGTTGGGCTAGCCTTTTAACTTCCTCGTACGACACGACACAAACTTTATCTTTTATTTGGCTGAGATATGTGACCCTGGGCCTTCCTCTGCGTTTTTTACCCTCAATCTTGCCCTCCAAGATGTTTAAAAAGAATCTGTCGTGCCGTATCATGTGGCCAACCATCTTGTTCTGTTAGCTACTGTGTCTAACAGGCATCTTTTCTCTCCTGCCATTCTCAGTACTTCTTCGTTCGTCTTCCTTTCTGTCCAGCTAATCCTTAGAATCCTCTACCAACACCACATTTCCAAGGTCTCCAATCGCCTTCTGTCCCGTTGTGTCAGTGTCCACGTCTCACACGCATATAAAGCAATGCTCCAGATATTTACACCTTAAGTAAGCGTTTTTTTTACATTCTTCGAGATGTGTGCTTTGAGCAGGTGTTTTTTGCTATTGAATTCTTTTTTAGCCATTGCTATCCTCTGCTTGATGTCCGCCGTGTATCTTGAGTCATTGGTAATAATACTTCCAAGGTATTTATATTGAGGAACCTGTTCTATTGCTGTGTGCTGTAGTTTTATTGGATTGTGTAAAGATTGGTGTTTACAGATGGTCAGAATTTTCGTTTTCTTGCAGTTTATTTTGAGTCCGAATTGTGTGAAAATATGATCTATTTTTGAAACTAATAGTTGTAGTTTGGAGTTAGTTTCGGCAAAAGCCGCAATGATGTCAGCAAATTTGATAAATTGAATTTTCTCCCCATTAAATGTAACTCCCCCTAAATCTGACTCTACTATTTCTTGAATAACTTGTTGTATGAAAATATTAAATATTAGCGGTGAGAGTGGACACCCCTATCTTACTCCTTGGTATATTTTGGCTTTTTCTCTCTCTTCTTCCACTTCGATGATTAACTCCTGATGTTTGTATATTTGGAATATAATCCTTCTATCTCTGTAATCGAGTCCAACATCACGGAGGATACCCATCATCTTTTTACAGTCTACCTTGTCAAAAGCCTTCTCCAAATCTATAAAAGCTATGTGAGTGTCTAGGTTGAGATCTAGTCGCCTGTTTACTAATAATCTAAGAGCTGAAATGGCCTCTCTGGTCCCTCTATTTTGTCTGAACCCATATTGATCCGGTCCCAGGTGGTTTTCAGCTATTGGTCGTAATCTGTTCTGAATGATTTTGACTAGAATTTTGGAAGCTTGTGAAATGAGACTTAAGGTCCTATGCTCTTCACACTTAAGAGTGTTAAGTTTTTTCGCAGTGCAACTGTTTTAGTAATTAGAAAATCTGTAGATAATTGTTGACGACCGGTTTGGCCTAGTGGGTAGTGACCCTGCCTACGAAGCTGATGGTCCCAGGTTCAAATCCTGGTAAGGGCATGTATTTGTGTGATGAGCATGGATATTTGTTCCTGAGTTATGGGTGTTTTCTATGTATTTAAGTATTTATAAATATTTATATATTATATATATCGTTGTCTAAGTACCCTCAACACAAGCCTTTTTGAGCTTACTGTGGGACTTAGTCAATTTGAGTAATAATGTCCTATAAAAAGAAAAAAAAATATTGTCCTTTGACATATATGATCTCTATTAATTTGAAAATTTCTTGTGTCATGGGTTCACGTACAACGTATTTGATCATTCCTTTATAAACACGATCGTCCCCCGCTGCTTTTTCATTTTGGATGCTATTCAAGGCTTTGACAAACTCTTCTTTCAGAATAGCTCGACCTAACTCTTCGTTTTCTGCTAATTCTTTTCTTCTATATCATATTCTTTCAATCCCTCCCCCCTATAAAGTTCTTCTATGTACCTTTTCCATCTTTTGACTATATCACTGTTGTTTATTAAAATGGTACCCTGCTCGTCCAAAATAGTTTTCGTTCTTGTAGTATATTTTTTTATCTAAAGATCTAATCGTTTTATATGCTTTATCCATCTGGCCCTTTCGCATATATTCATCAATTGTGTCACATACTTTAAATGTATCCTTTTCCTTACACTCCCGGCATTTACATGTAATTTTATTGGATAGCTTTTATATTCCTTCACATTTATTCCTGAGTTTCCTTATTTCATTCATCAAATCTATAATTTCCTGGGTGAGCCAGTGTTTCCTTGGTACAATTTTCTCCATTTTTAAACATTCTTTGGCTGATGATGTTTAAAAGGTCTTTCACTATTCCCCACTTTTCATTAATAAATTTCTTTTCAATAAAGTAGCCGAAAAAACCTCGCGTGATTTATGCACAAGCCCTAACTTCCAATGTCACCGGGCATATGACGTCCGACTTTCAATGTGGAGGTCGCGGGTTCAAATCCTGGCTCGTACCAATGAGTTTTTCGGAACTTATATCCGAAATATTTGATAATACCAGTAGCTTTTCGGTGAAGAAAAACTTTGTGTGGAAACCTGCATATATCTGCGAAGAAATTCAAAGGTGTATGTGAAGACCCTAATCCGCATTGAGCTAGCGTGGGGACTATAGCCCGAGCCCTCTCGCGCATGAAAAGAGGCCTGTGCTCAGCAGTGGGACGTATTTAGGCTGAATTATTATTAATATTAATGTTTTTATTACTTTTATTTGATTTTGTAGAGTTAATTGCAGATTATTTTGTAATGGTGGTTATAATGTTACTTTGAGTAAAACGTAATTTACATACCCATCCATAAAACATGAACAAACAAAAACTAACTTAGACAAAACCTTTTTATTACTATTGTAAAGATTGCGCCTAAACCCTGATCCATTAGGATTAAAATTATCGTTAATATTTTTTGCCACTTCACAAACCTAATATTTTTCTTTATATGTAAGCCGTCTTCCACAAAAAGGCTTGAAATTAAGCCACCGCCTTTTGTTTTCATTGTCAGCCTACCTCAGACGTGCGACTAACAAAAACAAAAGAAAATGGCTCTATTATGTGAAAACAAGCCGAAGACTACCACGGTTATATTCACCCGTGGGTTGAATTTATACGATATATTCAGTATTCACTATGCCAGCTTAATCAGATACCTATCCTTGTTAGTATCTGTTCCTCACGCGCCTAAAATTGTTCGGCGCGCGCGAAAGATGAGGGGTCTCTAAACGCTGGTTGTTAGAACATATTTCGAATATCCAAAAGTATAAATTCCAATGGTAAGCTATCGACTTACTTTTTATATTCCACGACGCCGTGGCCGGAACGACCCACTGTTTTCAACACAAACATGTGTTATGTAGTTTTAGATGAGATGTTTTTACGAAATCCTATCCTATCTTGTGGAAGTATTTTTATGGAGTAAATGTGTTTTTAGGCATGTTGTTTTTTCTTTAGGCTTTGGATAAACTCTTTGGAAGCGCGGCAAGCTTTTCTGAAAGTTACTTATTATTTATTTTATGTTGGTAAGTACTTCTTTTCTTGGTTACGTGAATAGCGTAGGTAAGTTAACTAACAAATACTCGTCTTTTATGATATGGGTTGAAGCCTTATTTTCGATATCATAAGTGTCCAAGTACCTAAAATTTCGTATTACCTAATTTAATTTCAGAAATTTATTCCCCACCCACGTATCTATGTTTTTCTGAAATTATCATTAAAAAAACTAAAAAAGTCGTCTCTATCTAATACTAAACAGCTAATTGCTTCCTAAATTATAATCCAGACGTCTCCATCTCGTTTCCTAACGTTACATAAATTCCCGAACGCACGTTGCCAAGCTAAGTTGCCAATACCAATAAAAACACCCATAACGTTACTACACACGTATATAAACATATAGTAGTATACCCTTAGACCGTCCGCCTTAATGCTCACGTCCTCTTGCCTTAATCTTTTTGTACCTCTAATTAAATTAACAAAACCCAAGCGCACGGAAACTGGACACGCACACAAACGCAGAAATCGTTGAACAGTTAAAGACCCACGCACACGAACGAAAGTTGTAAGGCGGCGACGATGTGTGGGTGAGATCGTGCGTGTATGTGTGTGTATTAGTTAAGGGTCGTCATTTCTCTTGGACCCTCCCCCGTAGTGTCCGCAAAAGGTGAGTTGAGGGGGAAGTATATAGAGCTGGGTTTGAAATGTATTTTTTTTTTCTTTGCACTGATTATATACAGAATCTTTATAACATAATTACAAGTAGGTAATGATTATTTTGTCAATAAAGCGACATAGTTTTGAGTTACCCTTATAAAATTAGTTGTTCGCAAATAGCCTGAACTCAACTTATAATAACTAATAGGTGCCTTATTGATTCCCCGAGAAATAAATACGACGATTTTCATTTCGCTGAAAACGATTCGTAGGCGGGCAGAGTATCGTTTGTAACTAACCTAACCTATATTCATTGCAAACCATGCTGTTGGACGATTATCATCACAATGGAATGGACAGAAGTTTTATTGTATTATAGTTTTTGAAATCATAAGATCCTGAAATTCACTTGCTCCGAGAAATAAATACGACGATTTTCATTTCGCTGAAAACGATTCGTAGGCGGGCAGAGTATCGTTTGTAATTAACCTAACCTATATTTATTGCAAACCATGCTGTTGGACGATTATCATCACATTGGAATGGATAGAAGGTTTATTGTATTATAGTTTTTAAAATCATAAGATCCTGAAATTCACTTGCTCGTTAAAGACGAAAAAAATTGTAAAATTTTAATGTATGAGCAAGTTATTTTTATTAGTTTGGTGGTTTACATTAACAAGTTGAGTGATGGGTCCTCTATAATTTTGCTACGTGTAACATAAATTTGTTATGTTATTACCCATGTTATATTTCACATTTGTTATTGAAAACAAGGTTTAGATTTAGTTTTCGTTTTCGCATAATATCAAATAATTCAATATAAATAAGTTTACATAGCCAAGACGAACTCTTTTGAAAATATTGGATCGGCGGTATTATCCCCTCTTAGCACATGCAACAGACAAACAGACATCCCCCAGCATCCTCCCTCGGACTTTAATATTGATCAGTGTCCGGCCGCGGTCAGGTGGTCTGGTCAGCGCATGCGTCACCTGCGCTTTGTGCACTATGGGGATTAATACACATTATATGTCTGTGGCTACATGACGGTGCGACCACATCGGTGTGGCGCAGTTCTTAAAAAAAGGATAGTTTGATAATTGAATTGCATTTACTGATATCATCTATTGTGTGTCCATTGGTGAAAATCTGAACTTTTAATTTTTTTTAATTTTAGCAGAAATATACCTACCTCTTTCTGTAACGTCTCGTCGATCGTTGACTTATGCAATGTGCATTTTAGCAATTATTGTTGTGTAGAAAATCATCAACGAAAAGCTATACCTAATTAGAGCAATTAGTTATCTTATCAATGGGTTAGTAGTATCAAAATTTTTCTTCAATTGATGTAATTTGCATTCATTAATTTCAAAGCAAGTTTCATAATAGGTTTGCTCCCACACAATAAAAGGACAGAGGAATTTCTTATTATTTCTTTTCAAACTTAATATAATGTATTATGTAATATAGATATACCAATAAAACATATTATAAAAACCTAACTTAACCCTAGTTATTATAAATATGATTAATATTTTCTTATAATTATCAAAGTAAATTACTTAATTTAAAATCAATAAGCCGTAATAATAATCAAACGGTTACTTGTACCGAACACACGGTTTAATGATTATCTTTAAAAAACCCATATATAAACAAATCAAAGTGTTTAACTAAAAGCACTCCAGCCTTTTCCACACCACAGACAAAAGGCAAACCTCTGCCCACGGACAATATTGTAGAAATAAGATTTCCCTCGATTTAATATCAGAAAGAAGCCCCTAAATTCTATATCATGTAGAGGAACACTTTCAATATCAGGATTGGTATCCCTTTGGCCGTAACAAGGTTTTATTAGATCCCACTAAAGGGCATCCCCACACAAAGCTAGTACAAGAAACCCTTTTTCTACCTTACTTCAAATATATTAACTGTCCCGCTACCTTTGCGGATGACGGAACTAAAGTTTGCTGGAAGTGAACTTGAATTAGACATACTTTCATACGCTTTAAGAGGAAACGGGACGGCCGCTTCTCCATACAAACGTAATCCCCATTTTCCTCTGTGGATTTTGACATTATGGAAAATATATTTTCATAATTTGATGTACATTAACCATAGCCACCCACGTCATTCTCGAATGCCCAGGGGTGGCAGAGTACCGGGCACAACAGCTCGGTTCGCCGGGGTCTCTCCTAGAAGTCGTCGGTAACATCAAGGGTCTGCTAAATAGGCTTCTTGGTAGAGTTGGGTTGGCAAGAGTAGTGTCGACAACCCACCACGCAAAATAGGCGCTTTTAAATGACATCCAGTTGCGAAAACCAAGCCCGCGAGTACCTATAACCTAACCATAAGTACAGCGTAAAAGTCAAACGTAGGGGACGTTTGACTTTTTTCGATTATTTGATTACTGTAAAAATAAGGAGCGAACGGATTTCATACAAATTTTTAAATACTCTTACCTTATAACAATTAAAAATTCGAAAAATATAAATCGTAGTGACAAAGCTGTGGTTGATATATAACAAACTGTGTACAAATATTTTGAATAATTTTAATATCCAGAGAGGAAAATGAGGACTACGTTTGTATGAAAGAGCGATTTCGCACGGGTCCTCCACTTTCGTCTTAACATACAAACTCTGATTAATATTATGGCTATCTGATACTTACCGTGACATAAAACCAAAGGTTCGAGCCTGAGTTAGTGCAATGCATCGAAAAAGCGATATAATACAGTGAAATCTTGATAAACCGGCACTTTGATGGTCCGGCACACAAACTAATCCGGCACTAATGGCAATAGGGGTGCCAGTGATCACTATATGTCCAAGTTTACTATATACACCCACATTATCACACTGCCTTCTCTTTGTAAATGGTTAAAAACTAATTAACGGCCCGATTTCTTTTGAGTTCCTTTGTTCTATTGTAGTAGGTATTTATAAATATCTGCAGATTTTGTCTAATATCTAGTAACCTAAATTCTCCATGAATTCAGCTTTTTCTTGAGTCAGTGTGCTGGATTTGAGTGATTGTACAGTATATTGGGTAAATTATTATTATTTCTAGTCACCTACGTGATATCAACTGTAGAAGTTAATACCAGTTGTGTTGACCGTCACCATCGAACAATTTTCTTTGTTTGGAATGTAACTACCGTGTACATTTTTAACAGATACATCATATACATATTTTTGTCATGCAAAATAGGCGGGAGTCATCGAATTGCGGAAAATCACCCGAGTTACAATAAAATACAATATAATACATATTTATGTTTGTGTCACTAGCTACATAGTACAAAATAAAAGTATGACGCATAACACTTGCAATTCAATTTGTAAAGAGTAAAACCGGCGGTGAACATAAGTGCTTTTCAGATCAGAAATCAAGTAAAAATATTTCATTATAAAACACCTTCCAGTAACTCAGTAAACAGTTCCATGTAGCTAAGCAGCTACTTCTTCCCAGTGCATCTGTCAGGGGAAATCATACCTTATATCCATGGATGTACAGCCTAATCCCCGTTGCCTGGATACGTCGCGATGGTGACCGGAGATTATCTATATGAGCTCATCTGTATGTTATTATGTAAGCCAGACGGTCTAGATACTTATTTTTAGTAAGAGGTACTTATGAAGGAGCACGAGCGTATATTTCCAGTTGGACGCCATTTTATTATGATTCGTGTATATTTTATAGTAACGACTAAGTAACGGTTATTTACTATCCTTGTCTTTTTGCTGTTTTGTCCCGTTTATCTCAGTCGAGTTAACCTGTCAATTAGTAAGGTAGTTATGGTCACTCGGTCGGTCAAAAAGGTAACATCATAAATAAGTGGTCATGTCAAAGTTAATCCATAGATATGACTTATTTAACACATTCACCGCTGAGCTACGGTCGTAGCGCTACGTCGTAGCCGATAACATGGGTTTCCCGTTATATAGCGAAAATGCTTCGTAGACAAAAACGACAACGTGTCGTGACTAGCGCTGAATGGGTTAACTTTCTAAATTTATTTTAAACTAAGAATTATGGACAATGCTGCTGCTCCTTGTTTCAACAACAAGTGTTGTGTTGTGTTATTGTGACAAGTTTTCGGTTTTAAAATAGTATCTGATGAAACAACGCTGCTAAAGTATCTGCTATCCTGGAATTTATTCGAGATACATTTCTACAGTTTGCGTTCTAAAGTGTCTTTCACAATATAATTGTTTTATATACAGGAATATATATTCTATTCTTAAGCTATGCAGATATCGTTTAGGTACTGAACGCCAGTAATATATGTAGTAGAAATTAATTAAAAATTTAAAATAAAATAAAAACTACCAAAAACGCTGTTAGTTGCATCTGGCAACACTAAAATTTGTCAATTCAGCCGCGGCCATGTTTATTTGGTCAGTTAACATTCAGAATGATTAAAAAGAGCACGTGGCTGGTTGTTGTATGTTATTAATTTTACGAGATAAGTTCAATCATTCTGTTACTCTCGAGGGTAGTTAATATTGTTACATACAGTGTTGTGCATAGTCATAGATTCAATTAATAAATACAAGCTCAGGATATATTTTTAAAATCATTAACCACGTATTGAGTTATTTCCTATTCTGTTACTTTCGTGTTGTAACATATCAAAGAAAACGAGTTACAATAAGAGGAAAATTATAAAGGCTAGTTTTCATTGTATTACAGGGCTACTAAAAGTCTCTAGCCATAACTGCAGCCGAAATCACAACATTCTTAAGAGGCTGTCAATACCTAAAGCGCGCACACTGTCTATTTGCATCGGAGTAAATGAGATAGCACTGTCGCATGTTACTGGGCCTGGGCAAGGGAATAATAAGAAAAATATTTAAATAAAAAAAAGTGGATTATTAGTGTAATATTTTACTCAACAGCGGTTTAGATATAAATGTTTTGAAATTGTGATTTTAATTGCAGACCCATAAGTCAAAACAATAAAGACATAGAACCGTTTAATGGTGATTTTAAGACCAATCTTTGCAATTATTTTCTATCGAGCCGATTTCGTTCAACCATGTATCGAGTACAACCACGGTCTTTGAAATATAATTAATATGAACATATATTTTTCTTACTTGACTAAAACAAATAGTCTTTCTTAAAAAAATGTTTAAGTAACATCAATTTCAAGGACATTGGGGGTTGACAGCCTCTTAAGCTTTTAGAGAATGGCAGATATTTTTGACGCGTAGTCTGATCCGTTACTTTTGATGCTGATTGTTCACCTACACTTAATTACCAAAATATGACATTTGTAATAGATTAATACTAATCATATCATTAAATAAATACACACGAAACTTCTCATATAACCAGAATCCAAGAGAAGCGTATGTTCCCCAAGTTTTCTTTATTACGAAAATAATAAACGCATAGAGTCGCCAACTTTTGCTGCAAGTACCATTAGGATGTTTTATTCTGTAAGTTTGCCAATTTCTAAACTGTATGTTTGCTATATGTAACTGGTAACTACAGTATTATATAATCTGTTGGTGTATCAGACCTGACAAACAAGGTGCTTCTGAGAAGTAAATATATACTATTGTATTATTTGCTAGTCAATATAGAAATAATCTAAAAGCGCAAGTTACTCGTTTTGGTTTACCGTTACTGTACAGTACTGTGCAGTAGTTGAACCAATTTAACTCTGCGTTAAGTTTATTGTGACCAAATCTGGTTCACGTCATATTTTCGTAGATATTTGACGTTCATGCTGACATTTCCGACCCCATTCTAACTTTAAGATACATCAAATATTATGTGTGGATACGATTCAGTTTACTTAGTCTCGAGTGGCCAATCTTTTGTCTAATTTATATTAGGCATATAATGCCTAAGTAGGCTGCAGTAACAACGTAATACCACCTTACAGAAAACCGCAGCCAAATAACAATTTACAATTTATTACAACAACAACACTAGACCCTACTCATAGTGTTGTTTACTTGTTTTCCTGCCGGTGAGTAAGGTTGCCAGAGCTCAACGAGGGTGCACAGTGTTAGGGTCGGCAACGCGCATGCAACTCTTCTGGAGTTGCAGGCGTACATAGGCTACGGAGACTGCTTACCATCAGGCTGGCCAAATGCTTGTTTGCCACCTACGTAGTATAAAAAAAATCTTATAAAATACCGTTATAATATCAAATGCAGCGGTATTCTAATTATAATAGTAGGTGTTAAAATTGTATAACAAAAACTATATTTAGCCAGAGGTGTTACATGCGCGTTGCCGACCTTTTAAAAACCTGTACACTCCTTTTTTGAAGAACCCCATACTGTAGACCCTCGGAAAAACCTGCTAACATATTTGTAATATAACAGTAATTCTCTTTCCGCTAGCGAATATTCTAGTTCAAATAAGTACATAACACAGGTCGTGAGTCGCCGAGTCGGCGAAGAGATTCGGCCAACGAGAGATGAATGGCCGAAACACACCGAGAGCAAACACGCTAATAGCCTCGTAAAGTTACGTATATCCGTTCAATCTATCTTGACCTCCCCCCTTTTCCACCTAGAGGAAAAATATCGCAACGTGGGAGGTTTTATTTGATGTATTTATATACTTACTTGGAACGGGTATTTTAACTTAGTATTTAAGATTAGTTCTGTTTGGATAGTATATTAACTATGGATGGATATGATGATTAGGATGGATGGATAATTGGATAGTGTAAATGTATATAAGTTATTTTCAAATATGACCTGACCACTATCAAGTTGTGAAAATTGACTTACATTTTTCACTGTAAGATTAGTGACATAAGTGAAAAAGAAGCGAGGATTTTTTACGAGTGCAGGTAAGCAGGACTTTTGAATTTGTTTTTCCGTAATGGGTACTTGACACATGTTGAATTTTATTACAAAAGTTAGCTAAATGGATAGAAAATGAGTCATTCATTATAAAAATTGGAATTTAAAAATTTATATGGAGATTATAAAAAAATACAAGGGACCAAAGTTAATTTTTTTTTTTTACTTCATAAACAAAAAAGAAAATGGTACCATTCGATCCCTTACATTTTATTGAAAAATAAATTGTATAAAAACTATATACATAAACGCAATATTTCGGGGTCAAAATAGCAATTCTTGATCTTTCATATATTTAGGACAGACTAATGTAATGCGTTTCGATCGTCGAGTGCGAGCGTCAGACTTTAACTCTCATTTTTGACCTTTGTGTTGCTTCAATGCCATGAGTACTATATAGACATTTGATCCTCAGGGAAATCAAGATCGATTGACACTATTTACAAAAAACTGTCAAGTAGCCCATTGTTAGTTTTCTTGGCTAGCGTTATTACGGAAGGTGTGTAATTCATATTTGGGTCATTCCCAAAAAAATGTGACGGAGTGGAGCTGCTATGATGAGATTAATTTTTTTTAAATTGTAGTTATGTACTCATTTCCTATCTGACGTTTATAATTCAAACATTTCTAACATTGACAAAAGTCACATTCGTTTTACGAACCGAGAAAAAACCTAGTATAAAATACCTAGTACCGGTACTCAGTATTTGTAAGTACCGAGGATGGATACGTAGAGTTGTAACAACGCCGTTTCCCTTTATTGGCCATTCGGCCAGTTCGGGTCTGGCTCTAATTGATTGAGCCATGTAAACAAATTGGCTCTACATCAATACTTTATTGGGAAAAATCACATTACATGATCCAAAGCCTTTTTCTACTGTCTTATTGTTCAAATTAGTCTAAGTACTTATGCTATACGTCCGAGTGCATACCTAGTTATAGATAAATATACACAGTCCACATCGATATTATGTTAGTATAGCATCCAGATTCTGGATGCTTCATTATTTGGTACTCTGGATTCCAGAGAACACGTTGTTTAAATTTTAAATTCCCGGCTCAACCAAAAGCATCCTTACTGTCTGAACACTTGTTTTGTATTGTTGATGTTGGCACAGTTTTGAGATATTACAAAAATGTTTGAATGGAAAGCGGACGACTACTCCTCCGTAGAAACGTAGTCCTCATTTTCCTCTCTGGGCTACGTTTGTATGGAGAAGGGGCCGACCACTTTCCTCTTAACGACTATTAAGTTTCTAATGTAAGTAAAACTCATGCTAACCTAACTGTTTTAGTTATTTAAAACACTGTGATTTAGTTAGTAATAGAGGATTAAGTTTTCTAAATATACTCTATCCCGATAAGTCTGTAACCCGTAGATAATTGTATTCTTTCGACATTTAACTATTTATTTTTAAGTTACAATTAATACAAGTAAAGAAGACGTTGCTATTTCACCAAGCATTATATAGAAATAGCATCCAAATTAGTTTCAACTTCAATTTAAAACAGTCTACCCGTAAATGCTAGCACATTTCGTAGCGGTCGTAGCACCGGCTACGGCGTAGCCCGTAGTGGGGGGGTGGGGGACTGACCGCGACATTTGTAGCTGTCCCTAGCTCGGCCCCGTTACGTGCGGCCGATTCACAATAATTCCTAAGCGCGTGATTTCGTCCCAACCAGTATAAGGAAACCCATAATTGAGAGAGATTTCGAGATCAAGTTATACTGGATTTGAGATCACAGTAGACAAAATGTTTTATGAATTATGGCCGATGTTTGGGCTAGCGACAAAGAGTTGAATCATGGTATAATCTTCAAGGTACTTACACTTGTTTTGCCATGGAGCGTGGTATGTGAATTTGTGTCTAATTTTAAAGTACAAGGTTCTGTAAGGAATTGAAGAAGAAGGTTTTAAGAGTCTATTTGTTGTTGATTTTTATTTATTTTATAGATTGTATACTCGTAACACAACACGATGTTTTTATTTAACCAGTACAGCTTACTATTGACTAAAATTATGAAAAAGGTTGTTGGTGGTCATTAGCAACTCGTGCAAGGCTCTACATCTATAGTAAGCAAAGTACAGCAAACATACGCATTCGAGGCACACTGCACTTTTAAATCAACTGAGTAGCACTGACTGAATAAATTGGTTGTTAATTATTAATATTATTTTAAAATATGATACCAATTAATTTGTTGATCTTTTTGTGTCCCTTTATTGTAATCATCAATTAAGAAGTATTTTTTAAGTTACACTTTTTAAAAATTTACCGTGCAGCAATGTACTGCAAACATTACGAGGCAACATGACATGACCTTACGAGATACGATCTTTTTATAGTAACTGCAACAAGCGTTGACAGTTACTATAAGAAGATCGTATCTCGTAACTTGTGTGTTGCTTTACATTTACAATGATTGCGGGTTGAATTATTTTTTATGGTAAATATTTTCATTGTATGTCTAAGAAAAAAATATCTCAGCATACTTCTTAGGTCTTATGCTAACCACTGTCTAAATATTCGCCCGTATAGAATTTACACAATGTATAGAAATCGACAGTAAATTTCACTTGTTATATTTATTTTTGCGTGTTATTCTGCCCAAAATAATTACTCCCTTTTCACTCTCTAAACTTAAGTCCCTCATTTCACAAAATGGGTGAACATTGTCCTGAAATGTCCAACATTATTTGGCGAGCAAAAATGGCCGCAACTCTTTGGCTATTCACACCCCCGCGCCCTTGCACCCGCGCTGACCGCCCCCGCAATATGGCGTCGACATTGTAGTTTAATTTTACCAAGATTTACGGCCTGATTCACATTTCAATATACGTTAAAAATTAGATCTGGATACGATATGGACCGGATCTGTCAGTGTCAAAAGTTTCTTCAAGCAGGCTTTTTTTTTGACGTATACTAAAATTAGAATCAGGCCGTCTGTTTTCGTAGGTATCTTGTTAGTCACAGTAACAACCTTGTGTCGGATCGAGGTGCTGAGATTGTGGAAGTGCCACCATAAACGTGTAATGGCTATGTGCGAACTTAGTGGTGGGGGAAATACAAGCGACGCCAATATTGTGTCTAGATACGATATGGATCGGAAAAGTGACGTTTTTGTTTGAAGAAAGTCTTTAAGTTCGATACGGGCCGAAAGGCGTGTTAAAATATATAGTTCGTGTCATCGACGATGACGCGCAGATTTGTCAAATCTAACCTTTAATAACATCACAACACGAGTCAAGGCACACGTCATCGTACATGACACGATCTATATTTGGCAAATTTGACCGTCACTATCTATTTAATGCTGACTGTCTCTACTACTACAATAAAATACTGCCAGTACAATGAATGTATCTGAAATTAACTTATTTAGATCGCTTCTAATAATAAAATTAGCTACTCAAAAGTAACGAGCCGCTGAATTTAATTTAGTACCCCAACACAATTCTAATAAAACAATTTTACTATGTACAATTTTGAGTTACAAATTCTATGAGTTTTACATTTGTAATGAATATAACACTTCATTAGAAAGAGTCCTGCTGTAGTTCACCAAATTAATACCTCCCCACGTCACCCCTCATTAGATGAAGCGTCATTTGAGCACACTCCACCCTCTGGCCACTCAGGGGGTGCGGGGGCATTGTTGACCACCCCCACAAAATGGCCGATAGGTTATTTTTTATTATTTTAACGTGTCTAGGAAAATATATCGAAATCCTATATTTTATATTAGATTACGTGCTCACGTAGGTATATAATTATTTTTTATTCGATATTTTTGTATTAATATTTTAATTTTGATATGAAACACGTAACATTGTTTGTTGCTTTTTACTCTTTTTCATTACTCTTTAGTGACATAATATTTTCGTCGTCCAGACTAGTCATCTTTGGAATTCACTTCATCAAAATATCAGACAAGCTTCATGTAAGTATTCCATCAAGCGAATGTTACATAAGCATTTGCTAAAACAAGAATTCAAATAATAATAATACCAACATTATATTTATAGTATAAACCGTGGGTCAATTAAACCCGACAGATTTTAACCACGCATTCTTAGGTTATAAAGAGCAAAAAAGTTATAAGGGTTTAGGCCAAATTCGACAAAAAAAAAATATTTTTACACCTTGGTGAAAAACAAAATTACAACGAATACCTAACTAAAGTTTTTTAACAGATAAAAAATGCGAGTTTATTTTAAAATGTCTGTCAGTATGTATGTCTAAATCAAGTCACATAGTGTCACAGCTAAATGAGTTTTCCACTAAGTTATAAAAGAAACAAATTTTTACAAAAATTGTCATCACCTCTAATACAAGATCGAGTTAAGGAATCTTTGTATGACATTTTAGTCTCTAAATGCGGTCAGGAGTACACCTTTAAAATTTGTCGGGTTTGATTGGCCCATGGTGTATATTTTATATGTGATAGTTATACAGCATATTATACACAAAATATTTATTTATGTAGTTATTTATACGCAGATTATAAGTACAGTTTACCGTTTTTTGTAATTCATTCATTAAACTTTTCACTATGCACCAATTGTGTATATCTCTGTTAGGGTTGGAATTATAGTCGACTTCTAGAGCCATTTGGCATTAAGTTCGCCATCTGCACATTGTCATACATATTTTATGTAAAGTTTAAATAAATAAATAATTGAGCATTATCATATAAAAATCCATGTTTCTCGTCGAGCGCGCACTCAACTAAGCTTCACTAACGACTCATAGGAACATGTCCCAAATAATTGGATACCAGAAAACATCCGTCTCAAAATACTCCTAGAGTATTGTCCTTTGAAAAGGGAATATCGCATAACGAAGTTGAGTTCTGACTTTATATCAAATAACACGCATGACGCGACTGCCCCCCTCTCCCCTCGGTGGGTGGGTAATAAAAAATAATATATTGGAATATGTTGCAAATAACAGGGTATCATCCTTTGCCGGGATACCGTCGTGAGGGCATTTTGTTTTGAAGAGTCCGGTCTTTTTATTGCTGACGTTGCTCGTGTTTTGTTTCTGTCGGCGTAATTTGACAAGTGAGTAATAAGGAAAATAGGAAGCAGTGTGTGTGTGTTGGCAAGGACAAGTTTATTGGTTTTTCTGATTATCTAGATAAGTTACATCACACTTAGATTTTTTGTTGCTTCTTACTTAATGTTGCAAAAAAAGCTCAATGGAATAAGTTACATCTGAAATGAATGTCATATAAAATGCTAAATGAAAATTGACAAAGCCCACCGCCGCGTAATTTTTATCACTTTTTTTATTATATGACATCTATATCAGTTTATAATTTATATAGTAGTTTGACTAGATACTTAAAAGATACAAATGAAATATTTTATAAAATGTTTTAATTTTCCCAAAGTTGAATGGAATAGGTATTAATCAAGACACACACATGATTAAATTACTAGGATTCTGTTTATTCCTAGTAAACTCATTTCAACTTATAACCGCTAGTTATAACCATTGGGCGCAATTATTTTACACAATCTAATGATATCCATCATCACACAGCAAGATTAATCTCACTTAGCGGCCCCTAGATGAGCTGACAGTTAAATTCATTTAGCATTATTAACTAGAATCACTCAATTCGACGCACTAACACGTTGTTATTTAATTAACGATAGTTATCGCAGGTTAATGATATAGAATGATATGTGCAGAAATAGTTTGTTTAGGTTTTTCAAGATGTTTAATTTTTAAAAATTAAATACTTACTTAAAAAATTAAAGTTATGTAAGTTGACATTATTATTATTACCAATCTTAAAAAATTATATTAATGGCCCTCAAAATAAACAACATAAATTATGGATTTTCATCGCCACGAAAATATTGGAAATATCTGTTGTAGTGTACACTTGTACAGTCAAGTGTGAAATATGGGTGTACACATCTTACTCAAAAATATGTCCCATAGCATCTTATTCCAGTGTAATAAGAGCGTAGTACCATATTTATGAGACGATTCTCTCGATACATATTCTTGCAGCCGACTGTATGTAATTATTTTTTTATTCGATATTTTTGTATTAGTATTTTAATTTTGATATGAAACACGTAACATTGTTTGTTGCTTTTACTCTTTTTCATTACTCTTTTTAATACCTATATAGGTAATTTATCTGAAATTAAAAGTAATTGGACACCCCAATGTAAAGCCTACTTTTCCAGTTAGTAAATTCAGTACGGAAAAAATAAAAATATTATAGTTTATACTAACTAATATTATTTTAAAATCTCACTTACCATATTAAAAAATAACCTAGCACAGTAAACACAGGCACAAAACAATTCACTCTCCACATTTTAAATCGCATTTCAAAAATCGAACACTAACTTGCGCACACGCACTTACGAGACAGTTCGAGTAAGGAATGGATCAGGAAGTAAGGTCAGGTAGAGGGGTTAAGGAAGGGTTAAAAAAAGGTATTATAAGGGTTAAGACACAAAGGCCCTTACAAGGGTTTCGGGTTACGGCCAGGTTGCACGCGTGACTCGGGATAAATTTGATTATAACCGTGAACTCTCGGGTCTGGAATTATCTTTATAAATAGATTTTAAGATTGGAATATAATTAAAATAATTTAACATTTGATGACGAGACATAAAGTATTTTTGGTAAATTAGATGCTTCTCAAGCGAGTTTAGATCAGATACTCTTATTACTAATTAATTTATGAAAGGGTCGGTAAATGATTTTCCTTATTCATGTTTAAATGTGTGTCGTTAACAAATTCAAGACCTTCATTCTCGATAGATCCAGTCCATAGATCCAAAATAGCTCAGGAAATGCACAGTTCGGTACATACTTGTATCGGCCCAATTCGAAGAATGATTAAGACACGTTTAAGATCTTGGAAAGATCTTTAAAAGATCGATAACTGAACGACATGTCAAAATTGACGTCTATTTCGATTCCGCTGTGATCCCAATAAGATCTATCTACGATATTTCTAACTTTAAAGTGACATTGGTTGCCCGAATCGAGCTACTTCTGTCAATTATACAACATACAAACGATATCTAAACCAGAACTTATCGTTATCGTATCTCATTCTTCGAATCGGGCCGTATATCTCAGGCTTAAGGGTCGCCAGCAAGCCCGGTTCGTCATACAAACGTAGTTACGCTCTCATTTAAAAACGACTAGCTAGATTGCTCTATAACTTTGTACTTACATACAATAGAATAAGGCTGTAATTAGTTTATGTAGCCTCAGATAAAAAATACAGCGAATTTAAAATGATCACACAAAACTGGTTTTTGCTCTATTTCGTTTGTTTTATAAAGTGGAGCCATATAAACTAATTACAGCCCTAGATATACCTCATGTTATTCTTTGTGCAAAGTTTCATTACAATCCAACATGTAGTTTTAAAATGAGAACGAAACTCCGTTTGTATGGAAAATTTGGCCGAGCTTGCCGGGGACTTAAGCTGTCAACATATTGCGTCCAACACTTTACATACCTTCAAATGACGCGCATGTCAAGAATTGCTAGTTCCCAAATGCTTGTAGTCAAGCGCGCCGTATTCTTGTCTTCCACCATAGTCACGTATTACACTATTTATTCATTTATAATCATTTTCCGTTATATCACACTCGCAGACTGCCCGCCACATATTCGCACAGACACTGCACTACCTGGTTTTCGCGTGTGAAACAGAGTGTCATCTTGCAAACTAACCCTTCACATGCCATTTAATGTACCTGAAACGTTCCGACCCAATAATTCATTATTGAACAATACCGGCACCAACATTTCGCAATAATAATATCGGACCCCTTTACCGTTGTAACCCTTGCGAAATTTTTCGACATAAATAAAACACCCGTTTCAAACACAAATATTTAAGAAAAAAACGCACTCGCTTTTTAAAAATTGTCTCTGGCCATAAATCAGTTTTTGAAATAACAAACCGTTGCTTTGTGAGTTCGATTTTTGAATTGAAGCGTAATCGATAAAGTTTTAAACCGACTCGTTAAATCTGAACTATGTATTTCATCTGACATTTTCCTTAGGTGTTTTGGTAGTATCGACTTGTATAATCTGTCAATCCATTACCATCAGTAAAAAAAGCGGCAAATTAAAAGTACGCGCGAAGGGTTTTCTTCGCAAAGACAATTTTCAAATCGCGCCTTTTTCTACTGACAAAGTGGTTTGACTGATAAGGTCATTTAAAAATAAATAAAAATAATTTAAAAATATCTCAAAAGTTTACAGATATATATTAATCAAATTTGAATAAGTTCTTATAAATTAATTTTACCAATCCATCATCATTTCTGAAACATAGACCGAACCTAAATATTTTTAAATTATTGTCACAGAATGTATCTTACATTTAAATGTCAAATCGAATAATTTGTCAAAGGTCCGCGCACACCGATGCAAAGATAAGACCATAAAGGCGCGACTACACTTGACATGTAGTGTACTTCAAATTACGCGCCTGGTTGTTCTGATCTCCGATAGCCGAAGAGTGCTTCAACTATGGCTTTTATTTGTTTGATAAAATCTCATATTCTTCAAAGCTTTCATACTTAATTATGCTTCAAAGAACTCGAGAAGGTTAGGCACTAATTTGGCTTTTGAATTGTAAATTGGAAGCGCGTGCTGTTTTCGTACGTCTTTAGATTTTAGCGTTAGGTTAAACTGTACCTACTAAAGCTAGGAGCTTTGCTATTTAGTTACTATACTACCAATCCAAGTAACTAAGTTTATGTTAGTATTAAGACCATGCTCTACGTGCATATTTATCCAATTGACTGTCTATCACTGCTTGGTATATTTGATATGCATAATCTAGAATAGGATTTTAACTTCACTGGTACTTATAAAATATAATAGGTAGCTAAAATATATTTATTAATAACTAAGGAAATATAAACTGGCCTTCTTTTTATTCCAAGGATACAAGAAACTAGAAAAACAAGGTAAATTTAATACCGGAATACCTTTGATGCAAGTTTTAATTAATAATACAAGATATAACACATCTGCCCGTTATACTATTGAGCATTAGAATAGACCCCTATGCAAAACTGAATGGATTCGCGAAACCATTGTCAGATCAGGTAGGAATGGCGACATTCAAATTAATAAAACTCTGATCTATGCAAGGGTTAGCACATTGTTCGGTGTGGTGAAGGGACGTTAAGTATAGTTTGGTTAATTTTGGCAGTTGCATAGGTAATGTAACTATACTGTTCACTAGCAGGGCCGTACGCTTGTTTGCTACTGACGTGGTAGAAAAATAGATGTAAAAGTAAAGTAATTGCGAAAAACATAAGTAATAAACAAATAATTTATGGGTAAGTTTTGTATTTTCTTTGGGGACTGCATATAGAATGCAAGCATTTGTTTGGCTATTTTATGCTATATATTAACTATAAAATATTTTTTTCAATATTTTCTCTTCACTTGGTCAATTAATTGAATGATCCTTGATGCTTTACTGTAAATTAGACACGTTCAAAATACTAAGAATACCATATAACCTTTACAACCTACATAATTTTATATAACATTATAAAATGCTATAAATTCAGTCAGTTATTAAATATCAAAAAAGAAGATAACAAGTCTCTATTCTCGTTACTAAGTATCAGTAATTAATATTTAACAATTGATATATGAAATAATGCTGCAAAGGTCATGAGAACGGAACAGTTTAGTGCGATTTCACAGTGATCACCTCTTGACACCGTAAATATTGTGCTGTCAATTGTGCAAAAAAAACACGCCGAAAAACGGGGTTAAAAAGCCGTGTTTTGGGGTAAAACTGGGTAAAAATAGGGTAAAGTTTATGGGATGTTCGGCACAAAACTAATTATATTTGTATAGATCGAGAGAAGGGTCATTTGTTGCACTTTTTATTTCAGTAATTGATACGGATTCTATTTGCGATACTTCGAGCGCTTATTTGACATTTTCGAGAGGAAATTTATGGTGCATCGTTATGGTGAGAGAATTTAACCGATATTACATTAGGTTAATTTAATAAAATTTTAAAGTGCCTAATAAAATATTGTGTACTTTATTTTAATCAAGAATTGGTTAAGCTCTGTGACAATGAAAGCAGAAAATATAGAAAAGTTATTTAAATTTATTCACTTTTACTTTAGTTACAATATAAAAACTACCTAGGTGCTTAACACAATCCCCAAACAAAATCACATTTTTGCCACTAAAATATTCAAAAACAATACAAGAAAAATCAGTAACAATCTACAAAACCGAATTAAATATTTTACAACAATATACCATCCTTGAATCTGTAACAATTTATAAATGAAAATGAAAATGAAAAATGAAAAATCGTTTATTGGTCACAATCATTGTGTTACAAATTGAGAAAGGGTTGGGACCTCCTAGTAAGTATATCAATACTTGTGACAGGAGACCCCGCTCTTCCAGCAGCAAGTTAAGGTTATATTAAACCAATACAATGCACGTTAATTATGTAGGTACAGAAAGTAATGAATTAAATTATAATTTGGCTTAAGTAATAGTTAAGTTAACAGATTAAAGCAATGTAATAATCTCAGAGTAAAGGGGAAATAATTATTTTAGAATATAGCATAAAGTTTTTAACATTAAGAAAATATGTTAACTATGTTAAACTATGTTAATATTGTGTGTGAGTGTATGTGGGTGTGAGTGTTTCGTGTTAGTTCGTCTGTATTAGTGAGTGTGTGTGTGTGAGAGAAAGAATGTTTATGATAAATACATTTGTGATTAGATTATATGATGATTTGAATTTATGTATATTACCTAGCATTAGAATGTAATAATAACTCTGTTTGCTCATAGTTTAAATTATTTAACCAATCCCGAACTACTTTTTTACATTTATATGTCTGAAGTGGATAGATAGATAGTGTGGCATCAACTAAATTATACAAGTGGGCTGCTTGAGAAACATACTGCCGCTTTGCGAACACAGAGTTTAGTTTAGGAATGGGGGCAGCTTTAGGTTTTCTCCGACGTGTGGTACTAAGTTCTTTGTATTTGAGAGATTTGTGTAATCTTAATATAGCATTTAATATATACAATTTGCGCATGGAGAGAAGATTTGATATTTGATACAGCTCAGTTGTAGGGAATCTGTAAGGTTTCGAGTTCATGACTTTTAGCAGACACCTTTGGCCTCGTTCGACATCAATAAACTTAGTTTTACTTGATCCTCCCCAGATGGTAATGCAATATGTCATAATGGATTCGGCCAAAGCAGTATATATGTGTTTTAATAAATCCAAAAATGCGATTTGTTTTAGTTTTTTAAATAACCAGGTTAGCTTTCTTATTCTGCCGTTAACATATTCGACATGCCCATACCAGGAGAGACGCTGATCAAGAATGACGCCAAGGTATTTAATGGATTCAACCTTGTCAATGTTATTACACTGACAAAGTTGAGTGTTTGTTAGATTACATCCATGAATTTTTAATAATAGGGTGTTAGGTGGTTGCGAGTTGTTGTACTTAGTGAAGCATATGTATTTAGTTTTGGACTCATTTAGTGTAAGTAGGTTGGATCTTAGCCAGGCAGATATCTTATGTAGTCCTTTTTCTGCCTTTGCATACACTTTGTCCCAAGAAATGTCACTGAAAACAACAACAGTATCATCTGCATATGAAATAATGCTACCTCCGTCAATTCCAAGGTTTGTCAGGTCATTGATGTAAGCCAAAAATAAGGTGGGACCAAGGACACTTCCTTGAGGAACTCCAAAAGAAATAGACTTCTCATCGCTAAGATATGGACCAATTCTAACTTTCTGGGTTCGACTATGGAGATAGCTATTCAATAGGTCGAGTGGTTTTCCCCTGATTCCCATAATCTCAAGTTTGTGAACGAGAGTGGGGAGAGAGACAGTGTCAAATGCCTTTTTCAGATCAAGGAATATAGCTAAGCATTTACGGTTTTTGTCAACAGTTTCAGTTATTATCGACGTTAGTGCCAATATCGCATCCTCCGTGGATTTACCTTGTCGAAATCCAAATTGTTTATCGGATAGAATTTCGTATTTGTTCAAATAATTAGAAAGACGTATGTTTATTAATTTTTCAATTATTTTTGAAATAGCTGGGAGTATAGATATAGGTCGGAAGTTATTGACATCATCCATCTCTCCACTCTTGTGCACAGGAATAACAATAGCTCGCTTAAGTAGTCGTGGGAACACTCCCTCAGCAAAGCAGAGGTTTGCAAGTCTACAAATAATCGGGACAACAATGTTCCTAGCCAGCTTTAAGAAGCGGGTAGGGATATCATCCCACCCAGAGGCACTATTAGATTTTAAATTCATAAGTATACTATCTACTTCGGATTCATCAGTATCAAGCCAAACGAAAGAAGAAGGATTAAAGTAGTTAGTTAAGTTAGGGGTGTCGTTCGGAACTGGGAGAGTCAGAATATCTTCCGCGAGGTTTTTACCCGTATTGGCAAAAAATTCATTTAAATTATTGACAGCATCCAGAGGGGTTAGGTTAGAATTGAAGAGTGCTGAAGTCTGATTATTTGTTGATTTATAATAAGTTATGTTCTTAATTGTCTTCCACAGTGCTTTAGGGTTGCCCTCTGTTTTAGTCAGTAAGTCTCTCTCATATTTATTTTTTAGTTTTTTTATCAAATTTGTACAATAATTTCGATATCGCTTGTATGTGATCCTCAGGACTTCGTTATCAGGGTTTCGGCGTAGATTAAGCTGCATCCTATTTCTGTTCTTGATACATCTAAGTACACCTGGTGTAATCCATGGTTTGATAGAGCGTAGCTTCTTAGGAATATGTTTAACCTCAATGCTTTCCATTAGGGATGTTTTAATTTTTTTTATAAGTTGTTCAGTAATAAATTCAGGGTCATTACTTGCAAGTAATGATTCGACATTATTATTACGCAGGTGAAGTAATGCTTTTTCGTAATTTATTTTTTCCACTGTTTTTGGACAATTGACTTTCGAGCTACTGGTGATAAGAGCTAAGAATATCATACGGTGGTCAGTTACCGAAGTGTTTAGAACTGCTATGCGAGCGATTAGTTTACTAATATCTAATTTCAGCATGAAATGGTCTAGACAGTTACTTTCTCGAGTTGGCAGAATATGTCCAGGGAGAAACCCAAAAGAGGAAAGCATATTAAGGTATTTATTTCTATTGGATATTTCATGTGATGGTTCATGTGCACGTGGAATAAGATTTATGTTTATGTCGCCAGTAATAATTATATTGGTGTAAGATTTTATTGTTTCGAGGTACGCGCAGAGTGAGTCTATAAAAATGGAGGCATTACTATTCGACGGTGAGCGATAAATACCCAATATCAACAGATTTTTTATTTTTATTTGCACACAAGAGGCGTGTTCAAGTTTAACCTCTTTGGCCGTAGAATTAAGGTGACAACTTGTATAGCATACGACTCCATCATTTTGATTGAGATTGTTAATAGTAGCTAAAGAGTTAAAGTTTCGGAGGCAAGGTATAGGTTTAACGGGACTAAGTCTACATTCCGATAATATTAGGACATCTATGTTGAAGTTAATGTTACTTAAGGTTAATTGTAGGTCGTCAAAATTGCAGTAAATGCTTCTCATATTTTGTGAGATAATCGTTATATTTTCATTTTGACTAGTTGGAATATTTTTATGCAGATCTTGAATATCACACATAATCGAAGACGCTGTCTCAATACGATCTAGGTCAGCTAAGGTAGTTAGATGACTACTCATAACGTTGCAGTAGCAATATACTAGCAGTTTTTAAGCTAAAAGAGGTATACATTTTATTATTTAACAAAACTGTAGTATAGTATATAATTGTAGATAAACGAGAGCGCACACATTTATTATTTAAGTAGTTGGTGTATTTTGTGTGTCGGTTAGTTAATGTTTGAGAGCAATCATGCGAATACGGCGTAAAAATTACACTCGTTAAGTTAATTACATTATGTACAGAGTAGGATTGGCTTAGAGCAATATTGACATTATAGCAAATTAAATTCGCAAGGAAGGTTGAAAAAACAGTTACCAAACAGATATATAAGTATAGTCAGATTTGGTCAGTGGGCAGCGGCTCGGACTCTGAGGCCCTGGTCAGTGGTTCAGTGGAGAAGTTCGAGTTGCACGGCCACGCGCTAGAGGTCGCGGCAGGCGCTGCGGGGTACAGGGCAGACGAAGCAATGAGTACATTAGGGGTCCTCTTGTCGTTGTTTGATGTAGCTGTAGTTTGAGTATTACCGAGGTTTTCCTTACTTAGTCTCTCTATTTGGGTTTCATTATATATCTGTATAATTTGAGAGTTATCATCTTTACGCACGTACACTCTTCCATAACTGGTCCAACTGTGTTTAAAAAGCTTTCGCCTTTTAAGTTCGCGTGCTAAGAAATATAAGCGAGACGCGCGTACAGTCAACTGTTCAGCTACAAACACGGGGGTGTCCACAGAGGTGCGCAAGCCCAGATGTTTGGCACATAAGTTCATTTTATTCCTAATGTTATGCGCTTTACACATTTTTAATATATCATTTTTTATCAATGTTGAAGATGTTTCCACAATTATAGGAGTATTATTCACATGTTTTTCTTTAGGGCGCACTCTGTATATATCTTTTATTTCATTTTTGTTTATTGGGCAGTTTACGGTTTTAGATAATGATATAATCATGTTCACGAGGTCCTCCTTGGTCTCATTCGGTAATCTTGGGACATTTTTAATTTCCAGGTTTGTTTTGCGGCTCTCACGTTGCAGGTCTTCTATTTTGTATTCTAAACTTTGTACATACGACCTGTCCTCAGCGATTTGATTTTCAAGACTGGTTATTTTTTGCTGAAAGTCTTCAAACTGCGACGAGAGGTTTGAAACGGAGGTCTCAATATTTTTATTTGATTGCTGGATCTGATTAAGTGTAACTGTGTTATTTTTCATAATTTCAGCTAGTTGGGTAGCCAACATTTCAGTCATCATAGCCCTCATTTCCTCTTTGAATGTAGAAAAATCGCCGGCTAGCTCATCATCCCGTTTTCTTTTAATAACTCTGCAATTTACATTATTGTTCGGCGGCGTAGTAATGTCTTCTGTCCGTCTCAAATCGGCCTCCGATAACGCACGTTCTCCCAAACCTTCCATACTAGGCTATTAGAAGCTAGCGGTGGAGTTGTGAGAACCAGTTTTGAGCGCGCTACCGGTATGTCGTTGTAGCGCTGTGGCAGGGATCGTATTGTTTTTGCTGGACCAATAACAACGCACGAACAGCACAGTCACTGATAAGACTTCATTGAGAATTGTTAACTTACGCGCACGATGTACCAGGAGGTCAGAACTTACAGATGTTTAAGGGATCACTTAGACTGAACGACTTTAATTTCTGCACTCCTATTTTTATGTAGGGATTTATTTATGTGTGAAATCAATAAAATTGTATTAAATCACTTAAAGACTGTGTACACTTGTGCACCTTACGGCGGTCCGGGGGAAAGAGGAAAACCTAAGTAAATAATAAAATAAAAAAACCCTTGCACAAAATCTAACTTGCAACATTTCATTGAACAAAAAAATACAATTGATTGTTAGTCTACGGCTTACACCTCTACTTTTGAGCCACATTTTTTTTTCGCACCGAACCATTGTACTTTTCATAGAGTCAACGAGTTTTTTTCTACAAAATCCTATTTCTCGGATTTAAAGGGGATTAGATACTTTGTTGTGGCAACAATGACGTTTGTGGAGATCGATATTTGTTTTGATTTAGTGAAGAGTTGTGTTCCCACGATTTGTAAGGAGTTGAGCAACAAAATCTATGCTATAAATAACAAAATATACCGACCTAGTTAAAGTTTCGCTGAATCAAAATGTTAATTTCTGTCAACTAATGAATTAAGATTATCACATTATGATTGATACCTACATAATTACTTGTAAGATGATAACTTAAGGACTACGAATTTGTGTTAATTGGTATGACTTTAGAGCGATCTTACTTAGTTTCTGCTGTGGCGTAGCGACTTGATGTGGATCTTCGCCTCCTACACCAAAGACCGCCATCCTTCTCTGTCCGAAGCCGTTTCTACCCAGTCGACGGCGCTGAGTTCGCTAAGGTCTTTTAGCACTTCGTCTCTCCGGCGGCTTTTAGAGCGATTTACTGTCGAAACACTTAAAGAAAATTTCTATTAAAGAAAACGCAAAAAAATCAATATTAAGTACATTGGTTTAATTAATGGCGCTGTTCCGAAAACATTCTGACCAACAGATAAATGTTATAAATTTTCAAAACGCCATCTAAAACATAATTCCAAAGATTTGTCAAGATTTATTCAGAGTTCAATCGAAAAAGTCGCAACAGATCCTAATAATGTCACCCCTCTATTGGAACCAATCTCGCGGCCCTCCTTGGCTTATCAGCATTCGGACACCATAACAGGCCTTTGCTAGCCTTATACATATTTTAGGGGACATACCCCATACAACGGTCAACTGTCAGTAATGATTTGCTGTTTTTCTCCCTAACGCACGCCCCCATAAAACTACCACCAGCTAATATTGACCCTTTAGATGTCACCTCACTGTTTCGCAATCTCCTAACATTGCTCTCTTCAGAGGGATACGAGAGACCATTGTAGACTGGTCAAAGTAAAAGGCTAGGGGCGTTAGAAAAAGTTAGATTATCTACTATTTTTTCGGACGCGCGGAAACTGGGGTGGAGGTCGGTGGAAAATATGGCTTCCTATTCGTATTTATTCGTTTTTTCCCAGTTTTTCGATCTATTTGATGTTTACTCAAATGATACGATATGACATCAAGTAGGAATCTTATTTTCCGAACGTTAACCAATAAGCGAAATTTCTAGTACAATATAATACAATACACACTTACTAATTACATTCGAATTTATGAATTTTAATAAACATATAAACACTAACCGGACCTAAACTAGAAACCAAATTCTCTAAGGGCTTTTGACACCAACAAAGAATGAATTATCGGGCCGTAATTTTATCTCTTTGGTAATTTTGTTACACATAGAACCTTTTAATCTTTATCAGATAGATTACGCTCGCAAATCCAGATAATTAACAAGTTATTTAACGACCGGTCTGGCCTAATAGTGACCCTGCCTGTAAAGCCGATGGTCCCGGGTTAGAATCCCGGTAAGAACATTTATTTGTGGAATTAACACAGATATTTGTTCCTGAGTCATGGGTGTTTTCTATGTATATAAGTATATATTTGTCTATATACGTATGTACATACATCGTCGCCTAGTACCCATAGTACAAGCTTTGCTTAGTTTGGAAATAGGACGATTTGTGTAAGTTTGTCCCCAAATATTTATTTATTCCGTCCTCGTTCGCTAGTAAAAAGTATTCTAAAATAAATATGTATAAATATAAATTATTTAAATTTTACAAACCTTTATTAAACCATAAGCACTTTGGCCGTCACCAGCAGATATAGGTTTTCGTAAAGCAAACAAGCATTTAGGTTTATTTGGCCACCGTCTGAGAAGTAGCGCTATCACAGCACACAAATCGAGGAAATAGTTCAATCCCTACTTCACATCCTGTCCGAAACAAGACGCGGAATCATTTCTATCATGCCCATAAAGTGAACTATGCCCACCTATTAAATAAGCAAAAGGGCTTAAGGGCAAAATACCGTAAAACTGAGTTACTCTGAACCATTGTTTACATTAAATATGACACTTTCTAAGCAGAAAACAATAATATCACAATCTACAAGATATGAGAAATGATATGGTTTTTCTGAAATTCTATTTTAATTTAAATAAGTGAAGAAAAAAATCTTGAAGTCACCCCTATTTCTTTCAGTTTTATCCTTATTAGTACTGCAACTTTTATCGAAAATATATGAAACTTTACAATCTTTCTCACAAAACGCTATAAAATGATTTGGTTTTCTTTATTTTTACAAATTCATGAAACTGTGCCTCAATTCCTAAAAAATAAGCCTTAATCCCGCCTAAGTTCCGACAATTACCCCGCTCTCGTCCGTATAGTCAGTGCGGGGCAAGTCGTGTTGCTAGACGGACCTGTGTGCTGCGTTGTGCGCGCGAGCAAACGAAATTCTATTTCGAACGCATAGTTCTGCGCGCTCGATCTTTTGCAGCGGGTGGTGCGGTGAGGGGTATAAGTTCCAGCCAAACGCGCGAGGCCGTTGGCCTCCGCTGCAGCCTTATATAACATATAATCAATATACAAAAAAATATAGTTAATTGATTTAATTCGAAAAAAACTGGTTTGTAATTTGTTGCAATTTATCTAAATCTTAAAGTGCACCATCAATAGTTAAACCATTAACGATCGAATTATACGATCGGTCTGGCCTAGTGGGTAGTGACCCTGCCGATGAAGCCGATGGTCCCGGGCTTGAATCCCGGTAAGGGCATTTATTTGTGTGGTGAATACAGATATTTGTTCCCGAGTCATGGGTATTTTCTATGTACATATAAAAGTATGTATTTATCTGCGTAATTCGGGGATAGGTGTAAGATTGTCTCCAAATATTTATATATGTATTTATTTTACGTCAAGGATTGATCACGTTAAATATGATAAATGTGATTGTCGTGAACCTACAACAGCGGTTATTTCTCAAAATGAACTATCTGTGGGGATACTATTCCACACAGTTAACGTGACACCGCCAGTGGCCGTTGGATTCGGCACGGTAAATAGCATTTGTGGTTTCGCAAACAACTCGCGCCGGCTATCGCATTACAGTACCACGTAAATGTAGGTATTATAGCATCTATACTGTGATATATCTGTATATTTATATATCTACTAGCCTCAGTCCCTATCAGTCGTCCACGTAAAAATGGTTTAAAAAAAAAACAATTTTCACCCCTTTAAGGGGTTTAATTTCCAAAAAATTTTTTAAAAGGAGTTCTAAATTTGTTAATTACTTAGAATCCAAAATACTACTATTAGTATAAATGTTTTAAATATCAAAGTGCTGCATTTCTTGCATGTAGCGACAATTAAATGCAAGTAAATAATCTACACTAATGTACAAACACAAACATTGTATATAAATTATAAAATACATAATGTGTATGTTTACAACTCTCCGTACAACGTGATTCTGGTGAGTACATGGTACTCTCCGAAGAAAAATTCTCATACTATCAGATCATTTATTATGTACTCATATATTCTTTAAGGGCAGTGTGTTTAAATATCAACTTTATTGTATTCGTATTAAAGTACAAGATAAAATGGATTAAAAACAATCTATCAACATTGAAAAACTATATAAATAATTGCATGTGTTCATTCTCATTAATTTTAAGCACATTTTAAGTATATTCATGAATGTAGTTGTACGTAACAATACTAATGATGATAGTCATTACCTACTTTTTACTTATAAATAATAGTGGTAGCGGACTTACCCGTTGGTATTTTATTCCAAAAACGGACGCCTCTTCACCTTTAATAAACTCAAATAACAGGTGGTACCGCACCGTTATCCAGACACCGAATACTCGCCATTTTTCCCACACATCCACAAAGGGTTAAAAGGTCTCCATTGTGAAAGGATATCTAATTTCCTTGAAAGCAAAATTGCCGTAACATTGCCTGGGTTTTTTTGCCGGCATCTTTGCGCAAAGAAAGGGCGGTTAGTTTATATCCGCCCCTTTGAAGCTGACCGTGAAGCCGATTACAATTTACAATTTGTTATAAATTTGATCTTGTTCTAATACAATCCTGACGCGGTTTAAAGTGGCCACGCGCACCTAAGAGCGACACGAGGTTATGACGCAAAAGCACACCTACCAATCAGCGTGAGCGAGGCTCGGAACCGGTTTATAAAATACCGGTAAATACCGGTTTATTTTGATTTTACTCCAAACTTTTATAACGCGAACATTTTAAGGGCTTTATTGTAACCTAAAAATGGTCTATTCGACGAGAGACGAAGCGGCCGACATGCTTGGTGGTGGGCCACGTAAACATAAACACGGAATAAACCGGTTATTATTGCTCTAAGCCTGTTAATTTGACAAGAACTGTTCTCATAAAAACCGGTTTAAAAATAACGGTTTTTCGAGCGTAATAAAAGGTTTTGCGCCAAGTACATGATAACGGTTTGGAAATTTTACCGGTTTCGAGCCTTAAGCGTGAGCCATTGTACAGGAGGTCAATTTGAGCTTACACTACATGCTTATATGAATATGAATATCAAACTCATTACATTTTGTTTTCATTCTTCCGCGCGTCTCGCTCGCGCCGATACATGTACGAATACGAACAAGTAAGAGTGAAATGCACTCGCGAATGACAGCAATATGTCAATATTTTTATACCGAAATCTTCTTCCTCGCGTTGTCCCGGCCTTTTACCACGGCTCATGGGAGCCAGGGGTCTGCTTGGCAACTAATCCCAAGAATTGGCGTAGGCACTATTTTTTACGAAAGCGACTGCCATCTGACCTTCCAACCCAGAGGGTAAAATAGGCCTTATTGGCATTAGTCCACTTTCCTCACGATTTTTCCTGAACCGAAAAGCGACTGGTAAAACTCATTGGTACGAGCCAAGGTTTGAACCCGCGATCTCCGGATTGCAAGTCGCACGCTCTTACCGGTAGGCCATCAGCGCTTATATCGAAATGTCATGTCAAAACAAGATCATAACCTTAGCAAACTGTCAAATCAGAGTCAGCCTCCGTTGTGTTCTAATTATTTGAAGTGGGATCCGTGCGTCGGAGTTGAAAAGGTGATTTGTATGGGATTGTGTGTGTGTCAAGGGATTTCTTTTTAAGAGGGTTTAATTGACTGATTGCTTTTATTCGGTACAACGGTTTTTATGTGAAATTTGTGGAGCTTTAAGCCTTGTACTAAGCTAGCAACTAGAATTATTCATTTAATATTTGAATACTGGATTATTTTTAATAACTGCCAGAACCCAGTGTGCAATTTGATGTAGGCATATTATATTCAATCGTCATTATTTAGCATATTAATGAAAGGACCTCCACGTCTATCGTGTTCTTTGCGATTGTGATTAATTTTGTTTACTTTTTTTGGTTGGTTAAGGGGCCTTTCCAGTACGTCGTTGCCAACTTTCTTCTATTAGAGTTATTGTTGTTTCTATTCAAACATTACGTTGCTACAATCAAAATACTGACACCAAAATGCCTTTTTTTCAAACATTTTATGGTATAACGTATTCTGTAAAAAAAAATAGGATATAACATATCAATCCAAGTCTTATTAACAACGTTACAGCATCCCCAATTCGGTACGACTCCCGAGCACATTAATAATCTGATTCAAAAATCCAAAAGCGCTATTAATTTTCACACCTCATTAGACAACGTGAGATAAAATTAAATAAAAGAAAAAAAAAACAATTTCACGCGAAACCCATCTTCACCATCTGCCACCTGCTTTGTCTTTTCTAACCCTTCCCGGATATAAAAGGGTTCCGTTACGTTACGGTTCTAGCCAGGTGAGTTCTCACGTTGATAGCAGGGTTAAGATGCAACTGTGTTTGCTTTGTGAATTTGCAAGGGTCGCTAAGGGGGTTAATTTTTAAGCTCTTGAGGTTAGTGACTTTGGGATGAAGTAAACGTAAGGAATATTACTTTATTTTAAAACTGGTAAAACTATTTTATTTAAGGCCTCAAAGTAGGTTTATAAGGAGTTTATTGCTAAAAGGTTAATTTACTCGTAATAAACATTTAATTGAGCTAGGTCAGCTAGAAAGTGTGTTTTCAAATGTTAGATTAAGTCACAGTGAAAGCAAATTAGCTACCACCTATTTTTGAGTTCAATATTATGTATTACAAAATTTATTTTTACAGGTAGCAGCAAAAGTAGCTAAGCCAGGGGTTCAAAATAATTTGAACATAACTTTACTGTTAAGAGAATAAGAACGTGTGCAGATAATTCTAAAAACCTCACGCGTTTACCTAAGCAGAATTACCTACTTTGTGACAAAATACAAAAATCATTCGAAATTCAAATTCATCTACATCTACAAAAATTCAAAAGTGATCTACAAAACATCCCGCGCGGCCTTTATAACGATCCACCGGGCTTAAACGTACGTATGCGTGAGTAGGTATCCTTTAATCTTTATAAGATGTATTCTGCCTAAGACCTGGGGGCTTATGACATTCGTGTGTAAAAAACGAAACGGAACGCTAATGTCCCTGTATCACTTTTCTATATTAGTGCGATAGAGACAGATAGCATTTCGTTTCTCTGCGGACGATTGTAATCTTAGCTAGGCCCCCTGGTAGTCTCTATGAGTAATTGATGCCTACTTTGGTTAGATTTATGGATAGTTAAATAGTGATTTATTGGCTAAATAAATAACCACATCGACGAACTCGAAAACATCGCATAAGACAATTTAGTGCTAATAGGTATACTTATCATAACTAATCGAACTCTTCTAATGCAAACAATGCCATTTTTAATATAAAAAGCATTAAAAACATAATTTTACTTAGTTCGAATACCTTCATTCGGTTTATATAAGATATTATTAATAATCGTCCCAACAAATTTCGACAAATTCGGATTTACACAGCAGGATGCTGTTTTACTATATTTTATATTTGACTAGTCTGATTTTAAATAATCTTCATAAACAGTTCTTAACATCATATATCTACGGCAAACAAATACGAACATATTTTTCTCCAGACGTTATAACAAGAAAAAATAAGAATAAGTATTTGTGTAAACCCAATATACTTGTTGTTGTTCAAGTATCAGTATGCACGAGTAAATTACGTTTCTCCATTTCTTTAAGTACTTCGATGTGATATTACTGTAATTTCTTCTTGATATAGTTAATAACAAAAGGACTTATTTCTGATTTATTAGGGAAAGAATTAAGGTATTGAAAGTTGTTAGTCTACTTTTTAAAGGGTAAGTTCGTCAAGAAAACTTGTGAAGCGTACAAAATTTTGAAAAAAACTTAAATCATTTCCACTTATTTATTTTTTCTGATGACTTCACTTAATTTATACCATGTATTCTTTATATATGGTATAAATTAAGTGAAGTGTTTTTTTTTTATATTAGGTAGTTTAAAAAAACGACTCCGAGTAAATGGTAACTTATTGAGTCCTAATACGAGCACATACCTACGAGTCTCGCCCAATTCGACGAACTTATCTTTTTCCTTCGTTCCAGAAATGGTACGTTATTGTACCTTAACCGCACCGGGCACACGTTAAATATTGAAATATTCCATCAACCCCGGTTACGCGTCCGCGTAATTTCCCCGTAGACGGCTTTCAGCGTGGATGACTAATGTGCTGCCGGACGATGTTTTTGCTGCCACACCCCCTGAGCGTAGTTCGATTGTAGGGATCTGTAGCCACCAGTAGTATTTTATTCACTTTTTAGGCTTTAAATTTGACTTTCGTGATCAGAGCAATGGGCCTGCCGCGAAAAACGAAAATCGAAATTTCGTTATCTGCCTCTCTATCGCACGAATATGGAAGAGCGATAGAGAGGCAAAAAGGCAGATAAGACATTTCGATTATATTTTTTCGCGCTAGGCCCTCAGTTACAAGTATCATACGCGATTTTACTCGAATACTTTACGGTACAATCAGGTGAGAGAACATATAAGGAAAAGGACGATAAAATAATGAGCAAAATGGTAGTTTTGAAGACCCGGAGACCAGAGCCAGCTACCGGTTAGAGATAACATAACCCTCCCCCCTGCATATAAGTTTGTATGCAAAGGTGCAAAGCTATTGCTGACTGTACTTACCTGAAATTAAATGATACCTACTCGATACATAATCCAGAATGGGGAATTACGTATATCCATTTTGTTTTGTACATCACGATGGACAAAACATCTAAGAATTAGATAGTTAGAGACATTAAAGGTATCTAAAACTTAAGTGTTTGGAAACTAAATCCAATTAGCTCCCGAAATGGTTGGTCGTTAGCTGGAACTTGGATATTCTAGCTTGAAATGACCGCCCAGTATATTCGGCAACGCATAATAGCTGTCAAATTACTTTATTATACCTATCTACTCTCTTTGTGGCTTTGTATATATGAACATAAACACATATATTAGGTGTATTTTATTATATGTCGATATCTGCATGTGTTTTAAATAAGAACGTTGTAAGTTACTAATCAGTAGAGGAATAAAACTATATAGATACTTCGAATTACTTGATTGATTTTGTCGTAGGTTTGTATGTACCGAACACATCTTGATAAACTTTTGACTTTTTGATGATTTTGTATGTGTAAAAACTTAAGTTAATACCAATAATTCCACCATTCATGTAAAACTTTTTCAAATAAGTAATACTGTCCGATTCGAACTTTAAAATACGTCAAATGTTAGGTCTGGAAACGAAATACGATATGGATCGGACATTTCATTGTCAAAAGTGACGTGTCTTCAAACAAAAACGTCACTTTTGACACTGACATATCCGATCCTTATCGTATCTAGAACTTATATTTGACATATCTTAAAGTTCACTGCGCTGAGAAGAAAAACCATTAAAAACTATTGAAATTGCATTAACGTTTGCGTAAACACTTAAACAGTACCCCTAGTGTAACTTTCATTCGATAGCGTAACGTAACTTTCGCGTTTAGGTTGTCTCATTTTGTATGGGATTTTGAACAGCGCGCCAAGCGGGACGTTTTGGAAAGTCAAAAATCTCATACAAAATGACACTTAACGCAAACGCGTACGTCACGTTTCGCTGTCGAAAATATTTACACTAGGGGTAAAGTTCCATATGAGCTTATCGAACAAAACAGTTCGATTAACTGTTCCAAAAAGACTAAAGTAAATGTAAGAGTAAATTTTAATGTTTTGATGAGCTAAAATGTAGTGACTGTTCGTTTATTTTTATAATTTTTTCAATACTTAGAATTGTTCAAACAGTTTAATACTTAACAGTTAACTATTATGTATTTTACTGTTTTTCACATATTTGTTGATATTGTATAAAGCAGTTAATATTAATGAAAATCAGTTTAATGTGTACTCGATAGATCATATTTTTTCAGTGCGTAAATTGCTATCAATCTCATCTTTAATTGCTATTCTACATTTTATAAAACAAAACATAAAACAGTACGTAGTTACAGTTTGACAAGCATAGGTACCTATACATTTTATTCGTTTATCGATTACGTACCTATATGAATAATATATTACATAAAACAAATGTAGAAACATACTCATTCAGTACCTACAACTAAAAGAGAAAAATGTTGAATTATTCTTTTTGATAAAGTTCTGAATAATGATTTGAATTACCAGTAAGGTTAAGACATTATTTTGATAGCATAAACAATTAACATATCTGTGACGCTGTTGACATACTTACAGGTACATTTTGATCAAACAAAGTCTGATAAATATGAACAAGGTAGCTTTTCATTCGAAAACCTCGTCTATATCGTTGATTCCGTCTGCATTAAGTTTTTTGTTAATTGGGACGTACACGGCCGTACAAAGTCCCTTCTTATGGTGCCAAGTGATGCAAATTTAGCCTGGTCGTAACCTAATATTCTTCTACCACAACAACATGCCTACTACTTACCCATAGCCTCACATCGTTAGACCACAATGAGGCAACATTTTTCATCCAATGATGAACTGCCTCACAATGCGGCGTAATCGAATAACGGATACATAATCGCTACGTCGAGTATTCGAGTCGAATTCTTGGACGTATCCAGTATAATGTTATATTGATGATTCCCGTACAGACTGATTAATGGTTTCTCAATGTTGGACACAATGGAGGAACGATACAGCGAATATTTTAGGCTAAAAAAATTAGTCAGCATCGCTTCTTTCGCTATCCATTGCTGACTCAATAAGCTAATGTATCTGAATCGTTTTAAGGAAACAAGCAATGTATTTGGCTCGTTACTTAAAGTGGTTAAGGTTGGTATGGGGTAGTAAAGGGGTGGAATATAGGATTGTCGCCAGGACGGTGACTAGGAAAATTTACATTGCGTATGTGCCATAATGTTATGGTGTAAAAACGGGTGCGTACGTTAATGGGCTAGAAGTAAATTTGTTTAAACAAATCAAAACAAAAAAACTCGTCATCGTCTTTTAATGTTATGTATAATATTGTTATTAAGTAGATTATACTCTAACTTTTGAACGCTTATTTTACTGATACTGAGCTGATAAGTTTTAACAAGGGAAGTGTTAAAAAAATTGTATATAAAAATAAGTAGAAATGCCTATTTCACAAAACAAGAATACAAAACTTTTATTTTAACCGACTTCGAAAAACGATGACAAGTAATTACGATAAAAACCAAAAAGCAGTCAGTTCAATAAATAATATTGATTTAACCCTTTCATGTTCGGAATCTTTTTTCACGATTGTTTACCCCTTCGGCTGCATCCGAAAGCATCGCGGTAGGAGACTCACACAAAACCGCGGGCCTAAATTAGTGCCCAGTGGGTGGCCCTACGTGTTAACGGACAAAGACTTCGGTAATTTTAAATTATACACGTACACCGTATTATATATGGTAGTAAAAAATAAATTTGAAAACAGACCTCGATTGATTAACTAGTGCTTTTGTTACCTACAATGACTTAATAATTTTATGCTGATTTAATAATCAATCCATTTTTTTTTCTTTGAGTATTGAGATCGTATTCTGATTATTTCTCTCAAATAATAATTTTACATATTTTGCGACATTGTTACAATAAAGTACGTACCCCCATCTAGTACCTTTCCTCTCCGAGTATAAGTAGTCCAAACTTTCGTGTGTTTGGGACTAGGTTTGGGTAAGCTTATCCCCAAATCACCCAAGTAACATAAATTTGTATATTATAGAAATTCTGTGGAAATAACTATACTTTCATTTACTGTACTATACTTAAACTTTTTTTATTACAATTCATACTAAATTCATTTAGATTGATTATAGTAATCCTCTGTATTTATCCATTATGTATATTGTTATTGTAAATGAAATGTTGATATTTATAACAAAATTATGACTACAGAATTGTTTCCACAAAAAAGACCAAATAATTCCTTAAGTATCCCCAGTCCGATTTAAAAAAAGCTCGGTATGCCTAACCCATAAAGGTAAAATGTTAGAAGCATATTAAGCTTTCAACCCGCCACATGGCCAATTTCCACTGTCAGTAATCTAGCACCATCGACCTCCATAAAATTAACCGACGCAAGCGCAAGCTGTCGCGTCCAAAATCAATGAGTTTTTTATTATTACCCCTTTGAACGCTCCAATCGATTTCCGAACCCCGTCGCTCAATACAATGCACATTTTAAAATTTAAAATCCGATATCTGTATGGAGTTTTTTTATGCAACGACGATGCATTTTTAACCCTTCACCGTGTCTCTTATTGTCTCTGGTTCTCAAACTGGTGGTGTGTTGCTCCAGCATTCAATTTTCGATATTATCTGGACCTTTTGGACGACCGGTCTGGCCTAGTGGATAGTGATCCTGCCTATGAAACCGATGGTCCTGGGTTCGAATCCCGGTAAGGGTATTTAGCTGTATGATCCTGTGATAAAAGTAGCTATTGACGTAGTCTTAAAAAAATAGTAAACTAAGTTAAGTATTTAAACTTAGCACGGAGACTTTCAGATAAGTTAGTTTTAATTTTACCGTCTAAATTTTGATGATCAAAAATAGATGTTTATCTATTTTAAAAACATATGTTTTTTATTGTTAATATTAACATTGACTTTAAAGCACAAAAGCCATAAAAAGATATGACAAATTCATTAACCAATGTTGGGAACCGCCGTCCGGGGATTGTGTAGCCGCGCTTCTGTACGTGACAATTTAAACAAATTCTGGGCCATTTGGCTTCTGGGGTGGCTTTTTTAAGTACTTATTTGAATAAAAAAACGGCATTGTAGTACTCACCCGGCGGATGCGATGTGGGATGAGTGTGTGGTCTGTAATGAACCCAGATTAGCACTGGACTGTTATGCAACGTTTTATGGGCTATGCTAAAATATCATTAAGCAAGCTGCGTCTGTACTTTTTTTGGGCTACCTAAGGTAAGCATCGTTGTGTCTCATATTTTAATTTTAATTTAAAAAGTCATCGTCAATTGTGTAATATAAATTCACAATAGATATATGTTAGACATAGTCATTTTTCCTACAGTAATAAATAATAAATACTTGTTCAGATAAAATGTATAAACGTATAGATGGTCATAAAGCTGACATCCAGTTCGACATAAAGGTTTTATAAGTCCACCACATAAGACCGTGAAAATCAAATATAGATCCTGCGAATCCATTCTATCTCTTGTGAATATTTAATATTTTCACGCCATATGCGATCTCGGTCGACAATGGCGATCCCATCTAGGGAAGCCGTGCTTTCTCCAATAATCCCCCCTCCCCCCCCCCCCCCCTAGAGATCAGCGTAATCGACCCCTGCGAAGAGATTTCGGTACGGTTGAGCACTGAGATAGTTACACTAATATAGCTGACGAGATGTTATTTAGTTTAAACCTACCTTGGGTATGCGTAGTAAAACGATACTAGCTTCGGGAGTAAAAAAGTCTAGGCTTTTAGGAAATTTGATTTAGGCCAAACCTCTCTTCATACACAATTCCATGACTCCTCGAATAGCAAGCATTCTTAACAATACATCTAGTCTGTATTACTACCAACATCAAAATAGATATGACATACAAATTAAGCATATAATTTAAACTATAGTAGACAACAGGCGGTCTCATCGCTAAATAACGATCTCTTCCTGACAACCTTTTGCTACGGCAATCACTAATCCATTAGGCAGGCTGTAACGGTTTTGTCTAGTTGCGTGCCTTATAAAATACAAACAATATTTTGTATTCCAGTTCAGTATTTATTAACCTGTACGAGATAGCGAATAAATATATTCAAACTTGGGCCTGCCGTGTTGTTAGGTAAAAAACTCAGCTCACTTGTTATCCAAACAGATTCAATTTTACTTTTTTGAAAATTGAATAGATCTCTAAATCGTTTCGTTAAAATAAATGAAGACCAAAGAGTCCATAAAAACCGGCGCACTATTCAAGATCTTGCCAATCACATCGGAGCGAGTCATCTATCACGGACAATACCTCCCACACTGTGTTGCTCCCGGAACACCATTTATAAGGGAGGGACAGACCAATTTATATAAAACATAAACGAGGGACAGTAATAATTGAATGTAAAAAATCGTCTGTTGGCACCCAACGTGGGGCCGAGGGTGTATTTATGTAATTTTAATATTAGATGATGCACAACATACGGCGTTGCGATGATGCAGTTTGGATTCGTAACGGTTCATTTGTTTTTAATTTATTAAGTTACTTGCGCGCGATGTACTAAATTGAATTACATAAACATAAAGGGAAGAACGTAATATGTCGATAATTGTAGCTACGAATGCAATAAGTGTTTTACGCAAATTTTTTATCTTAAACTGGCCATTAAAAAAAACTTCAACTAATCATTTTCTTTTTTTAGATATATTTTTTTACCAAATTTTTCTTTAGGCTGAAAATTTAGGTAATCTAAAAAGTTTGACTGCAAAGTATGACAATACCTACACTTTAATATTTTTTGTTTACGAGTTTCTACTCAATAGCTCAAATTTTTTAAGTTTTATTGTACATAAGTAACATTTTATGAGCCACATGCGCTTGAAATAAACGGTAATTTAATTTAATTTTTTAATAGCCAAAATGTACGCCTGACTAGTTGTCGGTGTTATATGACCTTTCTCCGCTGAATGCTACTCCGATGGGTTTATTTGCGTTGTCAATATGTAGTAAAAACAAAAAGTAGGTCTGTCACATCATGTTGTTTTGTATGAGGCCATTTTACGACGTTTTTGTTATTTTTTCTAGTCATTTGTCATATTGGATCACTACGATAATACGGAAATAGAAACCTAAACAGATAGACGTTTTTATCGTTTTTGGCTATATGTAGTATTTGTTTTGTATCTCAGTCTTCACCCTTGTTTTGGTACACGTTTGATATAAGGTATCTTCGAATAGTATTATAATATGGGCTTGTTATACAAAGTCCCCTTTCGGACCAGCCAGACGAACGGTTTATACGTTTGAAAAATCCCATATCTCCCTATCAGAATCACACGGTCGTCCGCACGCGCCTACTGTACTAATACTCGAGATGTAGATTTACAAAAAGGAACTAAAATATTCAACAAATCGTAGATATTGCTTGTTATACTACGTGTATCAGACCCAAGTCAAAGGTGTCACCAATAAAGCTTTATCATATGAATTAGTGTTAGACTAAATGGTATTTTAGCCCCAAGCGATACAAATATTTCCGAGATAAATTCTCAAACTATTCAAGCACGAAGCTGCGCTTGTCATAACCTTATTCATAAACCGTTACATGATAACTAAGACGGGTAAGTATAAACGAAATAAAAAGAACATTAACCGAGTTGCCAAATCGTGTTCTCTTCCAGTAACAGTTATGCTAGATCGACAATACTGGTTTTTTATACATTTTCTGATACATTTCTTTCCCAATGCATCTTCGAGGGAGATATTATTTGTGCGATAGTGCCGTTGACGCGTTATGAATATAGAGTGGGCTTTAATAAAGTAGTTTGTTCGGTGTATGCCGTGATTCCGCCCAGTTTTTGTGTCTGATCTCATTTTGATCTGTGATATAAAATTTTGACGAATGGTGGCCTTTTACATATGATAGGAGAATAGTATGAAGCCTTCATATATGTATATAGTATTACAGAGTGCCTTTGTTTATACACCTTTTTCCCTATTCATATTAATGTAATTTTATTTCGATGGCATTTTCTTTTAAGTATATATTTTTAATTTACAATTTGCCTCAAGTCTTTAAAAAAAAAAACACACATCTTATTACGAGTTATGAGCAGTTACAAGTTCATATTTGTACAGTTACGAGTATCGAGGCGGATAGTCAGAGGTCTACTTTATGGTCTCGCAAATTGTAATAACGATGTAATTAATTATTTTAACAGTTTTAGCCCGTAATCAATTACGTCTATTCAAGTTTCATTATTTTATGTTACAAAAAAAAGTGTACAGTGTATGTGTGTAAAAGTGTATGATGGATAGTAACCCAATTATATAATATTCTAGTATTAATATGTACACAAATACTTGCTTTACTCTAACAGGGCCCATGTGAAACTACATATTTATAATATTGTGTAACAACTATATTACCATGGTCGCAGTAAAGTATTATGATTATTATATTCTGTAGCAATTTCGTGCATGTCGTTGATACTGGCAATTTTTGTTGTTTTTTGTATAACGTTTAGTGCTAAACTCACCACTGTCCAATAACTTGACAGAACAAAACCACGCGGCATTTGGTATCGCGCGCAATAATTTGGTTCAGCTCACGTACTATCGATACTGGAAAAGCTTTACAGCTATATTGGTTATCGTTTGCAGTCGCTTCTCGATCTGTGCTCGAAATGTTACGTGACCATAAAGACGGGATCATGGGCGAATGATCGTAGCGTGTGTGACTGGAATGAAAATAGGTTTAAACAGTACTTATATGTACTTGCAAAAAGTTTATTGTCTTTACTTTCGATAAAATTAATTTATTGTGTTCAAAATTTAATTGCAGGTCTGGTCCGACTAGTATAATGTACATTCAGCAATACTATTTGCTTTGCACCTTTGCATACAAATTTATATGCAGGGGGTCCCTTTTCTCTGCAGCTGACTGTACCTAGGCAGTAATTGAAAATTGTGTAAATTATATTTTTTTATAAGCAGCCGATTTTCAAAAATTGTGTAGGTATATTAACGATTTCTAATAGCTAAGGTACCTACTGGATATAAATTTTTAAACGCATCCAATATAAGAAGTTAAGAAAAATTTTATCTGAGCAACTTTATCATAACGAAATATTACATGATGTAATCATGATTTGGAATATTAAAGGCTTTTTTTAGAGGTACTGGATAGAGGATTCCAAATTTTAATGTTATAGGATTAGAAGGTATTTTATAATTATTACTTTTTATACTGACTTTCTATACACCGCTAAATTACATATAAATAATACGAGTAAGATACACCGCTACTTGTGTAGCCAGAAACAAAAAGTGTCCAATCTGATTAATTTAGGTTTATCAAGAGTAACCTCGTTGTAACCTATTTAGGAAGAAAAGTAGCAACGATGTGTGCTTTGATATTTCATGTATTAATAAGGAGATATATTTGGGTCATGTTTAATAAATACATCACATAGTTTACATATCTACCTACGTAAAATTATATAATATATGTAAAAACTCACAATCACAAAACTGGTCGTAAAATTGACATGACATTATTAGCGGGTTGGAGATATAAAATTTGGCGTCCAGAGCAGTTCCAATTCACAAAACATTTAGTCTCAAGTCTAATTCCATCCCTAGCATAACTTGACCTGCAGATCCTTGTCTATGCATACACAATCGCAGATCACCCATAACTGGTTGGTCTTAACGTTGCAATAAATACGAATTACGAATAGTCTATACAGGCAGGTTCGACGTTACCAAGCATCAGTGAGTCGAGTCGAACACTCGGGAGGGGAATTTGGACATTAGAAATTTATCTTATTTTGACATCACTAGAAGCATATCTCAAACTTACATGCGACATTAGCCATGGCTTGTACAAGACGTGACATGAAATTTCACAAATGGGGACCTCTACCAGTTCGGACGTAGGTTTTATAAATATGTACTGTAGTTCCCTACGATTCTGGCCTTGATTGTACATTCGAGGAATTGGACATTCGAGAATCGTCCCTACTGTAGGTAAATTTTTCACACAAAACTAACTCAACAAGATCGCAGGTACACAGAAAGTTAAACTGTAAAAATATAGTATTATTTTGTAAAGGAATTTTGTATTATTTTATAATATACAGTCAAGGAATTTAATTTCTCTTCCATTTTGTCCCTTGTTACAATGACAATCAATATGAAAGCCGCTAGGGATCTTATATTATTGTCACTTTGACAGTAAAGTACGATTCCCGCCGAACGGGCGGAGTCGAGGCACATTTCACATTTGTACTGCCGCAAGCCAAGCCGATCGGACGCGCCTCGCAGACGTCTCCGGACGGACTCCATCACTACTGCGCACATTGAAAATGCGCTCCGGCGCGACCCGACTCCAGCCGATCGGTGGGAATCGTGCCTAAAGGTACAAAGTGCCACAGAAATCAAGTTCCTTGACCATATTCGCTACAAATTTGTGTATGAGCGCCACTAACGGGTTCTACTCAAAGAAAGCTGCGGGCAAAAGCTGACACGATAGCTATAACCAGATAGAAGTTTTTGTGGCATAATAAAGTGATAGACAAAATCAAATATCGACATGTCTATTATCGATGTTACCTTAGCGTTATAGATATTTTTAGCATTGCATAAAAAGATAGCTACCGCAAAATACACAACACGTTCGATATCTTCTTTGATACTCGCATTGGTAGTTTTCTTATTTTTGACACTGTATTCTACAGTTTAGGTACGTTTTTATTTTAAAATACTTAATATATGTAATAAAGAAATTATGGTCGGATTTGTAATTGATTTGCGTTCTTGAAATTACCCGGTAAATTACAGCAAGTAGAATTTACATCTTTTAAGTATTAATATACTCGTATGACTGACTTTTCGATGTTATTATTTGTCGATGTTTCATTTTCTCAAGCACTCGTTTTTGCCACAAAAACTTCTATGTCTCGCTATAACAGATGTGAAGCGAACGACGCACTAAAACAAAAGACGAACACCTCTGCGGGACATATCCCGTAAACTTTACTCCGCCCAATAATCCGCCGTCAGCACAAAAAATAGCCATAGTAAAAACTCCTATCCGTACCTAATAACCCGAGAATATTATCAGAGAGTCGTCGGGTCATAACCCGAAATTGGTTTTGGGGACCGTAAGTCCCCAGTTTTATATGTAGCATTATGAAGGCCGTCAAACGAATTCACGTAGAAAATCGAATCTATATACGGTGATATTGCCGTCTCCCGGCTGGATGTAGATAATAAAATAATATACCTCTTTTTACGCCACCTCGGTGGTGACCCGGGCGTGGGTAGGGTTAATTTGGGTACTTATTTTTCATGTCGGCACGCATAAATTGTCTGCGTTGTACGTAATGATTTCTTGTTTTCAATGCTGCGACAAAGAAATAAGTAGGTGAGTACTTACTGAATGTTAAAAATGTTGAGAATATGAGCCGTCTTCGGACCGCTCACAGAGGCTTGAATTTAATTAGGTACTGCTTACTTTTTCAATCCCTATTTTTATCAGAGGGCGCAATATGATGAAGACGCCATATTAAGTTCAATTGACAGTTAAATCTACTTACGGTTAGTTACAAAAATAAAAACGACTCGTACACACACAAAACAATAACTTTAGTATTGGTCTTGTAAATAGACAATATATATAGGTAAACATATAAAAAATAAAAACACTTGATAAAAATATAACAAACTTTCTTGGAACTATCAGGCTAATTAAAATTTTTATTATAGGATATGAATTCGATCCGGATTAGATATGGATCGGATCTGTCAGTGTCAAAAGTGACGTTTTTGGTTTTTTTCCTCTCCATTCCTGCCAATTTGCACAGGGTGAATTCGCCAATGTCGGTTTTTGGTTGAAGAAATGCTACTTTTTAAACTGACAGATCCGATCTATATCTCATCCAGATCGAATTAATATCCTAGAATTAAAATTAGAATACGCCAGTATCACCCCAGACATAAACCTGGAAACGTCTAGGTATGTTATTATGCTTACCGACCTAAATAACTTACGGACAAACATAAGTACCTAGTAGATATATTTAACGTGTCACATAAGATGCTCTATTCGACTTGTTTTATGACAGTGAGAATACTTAGCCAACTTTTGTAAAACTAGCAACCTCAACGGCAATACAATACAATATAAATATGTTTTATTGCTCACCAATATCAAAAGAAAGATGAGATGAAATACAAAAGAAGCATATAACTTTACCTATGGTAGACAACAGGCGGTCTTATCGCTAAAGACAACCTTCCATTTCATTTGTAGTTTTACATGTATGTAAAATGTATAATTGTTGGTGCAATAAAGAATATTTACTTACTTACTTACTTATTTCCCTTCCAGACAATCTTAGGGTAGTAGAGATAATTATTATCTACATATCACCTAATATAAAGGATTGAGGTCTAATTATAAAGATTTTGACAACCGGTCTGGCCTAATGGGTAGTGACCCTGCCTATGAAGCTGATGGTCCCGGGTTCGAATCCCGGTAAGGGCATTTATTTGTGTGATGAACACTGATATTTATTCCTGAGTCAAGGGTGTTTTATATGTATTTAAGTTTGTATTTATCTATATAAGTATGTATAACGTCGCCTAGTAGGTACCCATAGTACAAGGTTTGCTTAGTTTGGGGCTAGGTCGATCTGTGTAAGACTGTCCCCAAAAAAAAACTTTTAAAATCAACATATTACAATCTCGGGGCCCTATTTTAATTGATAGAATGGCATATAAAGACATAGGATATGGCTATTTATACATTTCCTTCAAAGTAGCCATTTCTTTCCTTTATCCGTTAATTCGAATATCCCGCTGGAAACAAGACACCAATGTCACAAGGTGATAAAAACAAATTTTAAGTCTAGCCTAATATTTTTTGCAACTTAGCCGTAAGGTGGAATAGAACAAAACATACGAAGCTCCATAAAGGAGCCGCAAAAATCTCGACGATGGGCGTAATCGGGCATTTTACATAAGAAAATAATATATTATTCAAAATCCACACTCGAGCGCACCACCCCGCTCGCTCGAAAGGTAAAAGATAGTAACTGAGTTTTTAAGATTATTAACATTCGATTGATGGCCTGCAATGACATTGTTATTGAATAAATTAAATTGATTACCTCTATAATTAACTATATTTGCAGCAGAGGTACCACTTTGTGCTCGCGTGCAAGACGGCTTATCCATCTCTTTCTAATTCTACTATAAAAGAGAGAGAGAGAGAGGTGGCGCTATCATGTGCCGCATTGTGACCAGTAAAACCCAGCTCTAATAAAAAAAATAGGTTTTATAATTATAATTCATGAAATCTACTTAAGAAAACCGATCATTTTCTCTCTTCCCACTTCCGATATTGCGACACAGATAAAAATGTAATATAAAATACAAAAAATCAAAATTTTCACTTACTCGTTTCGAAGAAGCGAGCCCACCTCGCGGTTTCTTACAAATAAAAATAGAGGCTGTGCGAGCCAGCAAAGCTCGCGCTTAGTGCCACCCTATTATGATATTTCTTGATTCAAACCACCCTTTACCTTGATAAGGCGCGTTGTACACTAGGAAGATACAAAGTTTAATAGCGAGTGTAGCCAGCATGCCAATCGTTAACGCTCTGTAGCGTAGCGTAGTCATCTCTCTCTATCACTCTTCTATATTAGTGCGACAGTGACAGTTGCGTTTCGTTTCGTTTTCGCTACACGGGCAAGAGATGTAAAAGAGACGCTCAAAATGTTATTTGATTTTATGCATACATATTAGTTACCTATATTTTGAAATTTGATTATGTATGCATAATTATAATTGCTGTTTTAAGTATGTTGTTATGACACCATCGCTCGCGCTTATTGGTACGTGCAAGAAGTACCTACTGTGAGTACGTATCAAGATCATAATATAACAGTAACCAAATTTTAACAAATTGTAAAATCTGATCTTCAAGTGGTTGAACGCCAAAATGAATAATCTACCTAGTCTAGTCGTAGAAGTTAATATGGAGTTTTCAACTTTCGTGATATGACTGGGTAATGTCATAATCTTTTTGAACACTTTTACAGGCTGCCAAGCTGCAACTGTAATTGCGCCCCAGTTGACAAAAAGCATTTATTTGTATGGCACTAAATAGATATTTTATTTGTATACGCAGTGGAGTGTGTTCCTTACGGCACTGATACCACCCCTAAGAATGATTCCCCCTATGGACACAACACGCGCGTTTTGATAATGTTTTTTGGCACATTATGTACCCTATAATATTGTGCTGAAAGTAAATACGCGAGTTTCATACGTAGGTACTCATAACCAAGTGGGAAAGTAATATGACAAATTCAGTAAATAAGTAACCTACGTCTTGACCTTGGTTTGATTCAGTAGAAAAACTCGGGTATGTATGGACATTTTTGAACTTCAACCTACAAAAATTTTAAGTTATTTGTGAGATTCTGTTGTTAAAAAAAAAAAACATACAACCGAATTGAGATGCATCGTGCTCAACCTTTTGACAATTTGCAGTCGGTTGTAAAAGGATAACTTATGCTGTGGCGCAGCGACCCGAAGTGGATCTTGTGGCCTCCGACACCAAAGACCGCCATGCTTCTCTGCCCAAAGCCGTTTCTGTCTAGTCGACGAAACCGAGTTCGCTAAGGTCTTTTAGCACTTCGTCTCTTCAGCGGTACCTAGGGCTTCCAGACGGCTTTCGGCCATTTGGAAGTCCAAAGTACGCCATCCAGACTGCACGATCTTCACCCATCCGGACTACGTGCCCGAGCCATCGGAGTCTGGCGATTAAAAAAAGGATTAAACTGCCTAAAAGTAGTATGTTTATATTTATTTCTAGCAATACTTGAGAGTAGGTCGCTATCGACAGTGAAGAAAGTTTACTGTTGGGTACCCCATAAAAAAATTGTTCGTCTCATATACTTGGGGTAATCAGATGTGGATATTTTCTTTAAAACAACTAATTGTTTCGAATGGATTTTCTGTTTGAGCGAACTTGCTTAGTTATCAAAGTAGGCTTATGAAATCGTATTTTTTATATATATCAAAGCTAGACCTGTCATCTAACATAGTCCACACCTATCACCTCCCATTTTCCGACTCATTGTCCCTCACGCAACCGCACGTCGGCAATGTCCAACGAGATAAATTTATATCTGTGGGGGTGTGAAAAAATAATACCCTACGATATGAACAAGGAATAAATAGAGGCGGCAAGTTTCATTGATATTTTCAAGTTAGCTCTTTTTAAAGATAATTTAATTCAAGTAAAATTAAGGGTCATATATAGGGTATACAATCATAAAAATAAAACTTAAATATATCTAAATTTGTAAATATTTAAACTACCTCGTTATTTGGAAAGACCACTGGGAGCTGTACCAGGAGAGGCACCAAAGTGCCCATCGCACTTGCGTTGCTACGTTGGATGGCCAACCTTTGCATCTGGCCCGCAAGCCCAAGTACAAGCCCGCGCGAGCATCGAATATCTTTTCCCTAATTCTGACAAAGCAAATCTAACATAAGTTCAGTAGCGCATAGGTAAGTATACAACGTAAAATATGAAATAAAACACGCCCTGTCTCCTGAGACCCACAAGAAGTTGTTTTGTTTTGAATTTGGAACTCTCAGTTCAGAATAGATTGCGGAATAGGAATACCTTATGTACAAAAAAAATTACGCATGATCTCAGGAGGTTAAGTTTGCATTTAGAGTTTTTTACTGTTTCTTCTGCTATCGGCTAGTTTAGTAACGTGACATTGTGTAATGATAATAAAATTACATCATTTTCTCATCAAAATGTGAGTTCGGATTGGCCTCCAAGTCGCAGCCACCCACGCCAACGCTCTTAGCCACACTACGAGGCCACTTCTTCCGTTTCCTCGTTTTTCGCAATAGCTCATAGCATCATGAATGTTGAAGCAAGCCGGAAAATAAAAAGAGCCGGCAGCCCCTCCGCTGAATTATGAAAAAGTCAATAAATATTTGAAAGGGCACTGGCGACAACTGGAAAGTGTGAAGGTAATTATTTGGCATTACGGAAAACTCTAGAAGGTTCGTATTTATTTATTTATTTAAATGCACAAAATAAAACTTAACTACTGTAAGTTTAGCACTCTAAAAAAGGCGGACTTGATGCCACAAAAGGCACACATGTATGATTTCTAGAACTGAAGAATATAAATATTCTATGAGATTTATACCACTTCACATGGTTTAAAGCTTTTGATATGAGACCTCTTTTGTTCAATTATATGTAAATGTATTGTGATTTGCATGACTTATGTAATTAAGTAGTAGTAAGTACCTAGATAATAAGTTTGACTGTAAGTCTAATGGCAAGACCATGGTGATTCTATATTATTATTTTCCATCATTGTATCTACCCGTGTTCTACAGACAATAAATGAAATATTAATTATTATTATGAATTAAATAATTGTGTGATATAACAAATTATTATAACCGTAGGTATCTTAAAATCCAAATTAACTACTTTAAATGAGCTGTACATTGGATATTCAAAAAATATGTTATGGTAAAAATAAATGGGATAAACTTACTAAAATCAACCTAGCCCCAACGTAAAAAGATATATTGAAGCGAGCCAGTTGCGCGAAAATAGTCATTTATTTTATTTATTTATATCTGATTATGTGCCTGCTCTTAACGTCTTAAAAACGGAGGCATGTTTAGATATTTGTGAGCTCCTTGGTTGCTCCAATATATCTGAAGGCGACTATAAATCTAGTTTAACCAAAGGTCCAAACTTCCAATACATAACAAATTAAAACGAACGAGTAACCGAATAGCCGAGAATCTGGCAAAGGGTCTAGGGATATATTAGACCCTACAACTTCAGACTCACAACGGCGGATCATCGCATAATGTTTGTATGTACTTATGATGTTTTTCCTCTGAAAAGGAGATATTAGGCTGAGAGCCCTTTGTATTATTATTGAAAACCGCTTCTCTATCGAAATAGGAGCCTGATAACTTTGAAAATCGTATCCGTTACGTGCGAAACCTAATTTCGGTAAGGATTAGCAGAAATTCAATGTTTTAGAGGCTTGTCCATCTGCCCTATTTTCACGACACATTTTTTAAACAATGCCACTATTTAGTTTAGATGCCTACATTGCCATGCGGCAATACAATGAAGTTAAATTTCGTTCGCTCGGTAGAAAATTGAACCACTAATTCGACAACGATATACCCATTTCAATCCCTCACTTAAGTCTTAAGCCGCAATTTGACAGTAAATCCTACAATTATGATCATATAAGTCAAATTTGATAAAATTGTTTTCATAACACCATCATAAGTTCTTTATACTTAAATGCCTCCTATATCTATGATCATATTTCGATGATAATCTAATCGCCTTATTAAAGTAATAATATCAAACGAAAAAATTCACGAAACTGTAGCCCTGTAACAAATGAGTGTGCGTGAGTGATTCAAGTATAGACATTTACATGTGCGGGCTTCATATCCTGGTGAAAATAGGTGTTGTTGGGTATCTGTGTTTACATCGACGTTACAAATGCGCGCATCAAGCCGGCGAGGTAGCCCGTTACTTATCGCAGAGATGGGGTTCAGGGCTGCCTCTGCTCAAAGGTTTCATTTAAACAATATTTACTAAGTATTATACTTTACTACGAGTATACTTTGAACTGTATGATACAGGACACTGTGTGACGTAGGCTCATCAGCGAAATAGCTGCTCGCCTATAATTATATAATAATAATAATTATTATTATTATTATAATGCTATGTCGTGGCAAATACGTAACAGCTAATACAAGCGGTTTCTGTAGCTTATAGATGCCTATGACCCTTCAAAACCTCCTTTTTTTAAGAACTTATAGCTCCATATTAGAGACTTCAGAAAACTACGACAGGGAAGTACATTTTACAGCCAAAATGATCGCGAAAGGAACCTCTGAAATCGCACAGTACAGGACCATAGTTGACTGATAAATTCGACTCGTCGTTTTGGCATAAATAGATTATTCTTTATGCGTATACTTAATACTTCGGTATCCATGTAAGTTCGAATGTCAGAATGTTAAAAACAATTATGATGCCCTGCTTAGCTCAATAAGGAATCGTAAGTAATTGGCACAAAAAATATATTCAAACAATATTACATTATTTGCGTCATTTTATAGGTATTTGCGTCACTTAACTAAAGTTAAATGGGAATAAATACCTAATTACTTATGTTGTATAAACAATTTTGAAATTAAAATTGACTGACCTACATAGTGATGTGTGCCTGTAGGTACCTACGAACAAAGCAATTACGATATTTTGAAATCAATATAATCTCCATAACAATACCTCATTTATTGCCTCAATGATATCCATGACCTCTCACCCAGACAGGGGATGCTGCATCCCCTGTTACAGATTCAGTCTCACAGCACGAGCCAACTGGTCAAACGTGTCATTCAGGTAGGGTCATCACTTGATCCACATTTCGTCTCGTCAACTAACAAAAGGGAATAAGTAAAGTATACGAGTTAGTATATCAAAACTGGTAGGGGCAGCATCCCTTGCTTTACTCGTATTTTGATCTTTTTAGTCAATCAGTATTGTAAAGAGATCAATAGCTGAGAGCTACAAGTGCATAATTATCTGGTCAGACGGGTCATGTCAGAAAGGGTCAGCATCCCTTGATACACATTTGATCTTGTGCATTTATATATTCGTTGTGGCATTGAATACCTGTTTGGGATAAGTTGAATTGACATGTTGTACCTGTCAGTTTTGAAATTTGCAAATAACATACCTATTTTATTTGGTTTTTCAAAAAGTTATTACTTAATAATCTGTGTGTTCATTTATACACTATTTAAAGATATGACATTCAAAAAACCGATATGACATTTATGGATGTTTGCGTCTTCAGTTTGTTGAATTATGTATATGGGCACTACCCGTTCAAAGTTGTAAGACCTTATGTAGTTTCCTGCTACCCAAAGGTTGTCTGGAAGAGATCACTTATTTAGCGATTAGACCACCCCTTATTGTTAACTAACCTACTCACAATATCATCGTTCGTTTTGATTGACTTCCTGTCTAGGCATTAAACATCCAAACTTTCACATTTATATTACCAATTTTGTAGTTTAACACATTTCTTCGAAAGCAACCCTAAGCGTAAGCATGTTACAGTTAAATGCGCCATTTATATATTTCAGGCAGTGACCAAACACCCAGCATCGCCCCGGACCCCAGGAAATGAAACGAACAGCGGAATCTGTGGAGTCGATAGGTATTGGTCGTTGAAAAAGACTGTTGCAAATTACTTTGATATTTTAGTTAAGTTCTTATAGTTTTGTAATACTGTCGATTTAAGATTAAATACAAAAGAGTAAGAGTAAAACAAAAATAAAAAATAAACATAAGAAACAACGATATAAGTAATTCGGGTCAAAGATATTTATTATTTTCAAAAGAAATTAACATTTCACTTCATGAGACTTAAAAACTATTTACATACATGCCATGCAATTGCGCCCGTGAGCTGTGATTTTATACTTAAATTATTAACACATATCACAATAACAACATTCACAAAACTTCACAAAAGCAATAGTGGGTAGTTATTGCACTACGACAAATATATAAGTAATTATACTTTTTAAACATCCAGTTTATGGATTTTATGGTTAAACATTTTGAACTAAAAAGTTACTAATGTTAACGTTATTATCGCATAAGAGTAGTAGAGACACAAGTTCGAAGTAGAGACTACTCAGAGATTTTACTGAATGAAATAATTTTGCGTTTCATTATATACCTACACGCGTTACTAATTTGATCCCCTTTATACTTCGTGTAATTGACATGGTAGTTAGTTTTAATTTACGGAAGCAAAATTGTTATGTAACCAGCGTCTCCACTCCTTTCTCTGTGCTAATAGACATTGTCCTCCGTACATTTAACAGGCTGATCCTCCGGCTCTGCCCGTCCCGGCTAAATAAGGAACAGGAACAACCCATGATAAAGATCCCATTAGTGGGAAAAGTAAACTAATTAGGTTTCTCTTATATCTATAACAAGAGTAGGAACTTAGACAAAATCAGGGTAAAGGAATATTTAATAGTTATAGTTAGTTTTTTTAGTATACGAAAAAAGGTAAACAATCTTAATGTCTTTTTATTGAAAAACGCTTTTTAAAAAATCGTTTATATTAGGTACTTATGAAAGCAAGAGAATATAAATAATCGTTTATGATTTATAATTTTTACATATTTGCTGTGATTTATTTTTCAAAAGTTTTTTTTTTTAATTAAAAGACACGACATGATCGCTTACCTTCTATCTAATGTAAAAAAAATGATCTAGGTATATAATTTTGCATTAAGCTGTAATCACAGTATATTGTCGTTACTGCACTAAGCATTTTTGCTACATAGCAAGAAAATTATGCTATCGGATTCGACGAAGCGCTACGAGAGTAGCCGAGCGTTCCAGCGATGAGTTCAATAGTTACGAAAAAATAATTTGTCTCTTCCATACATTTTGACTAGCTGATGTTGATATTTTGTATTTGTATGAGAGAGTAATTTTTTTTGGCAATTTCGGGATTGGTCTCATAGTAAAAGATGCTCAGTATGACCTGTATATTCATATTCAGCCCTATTTTGTTCAAGAACTTGCATACAATATTTGATACATTGTACAGAGCACAATGAATTCAGTCGATCGACCAAATACCGCAATTTAAAATCGCATACATGATCTTGAACTGTCTCAATGAGGCTTAAATTGGTAATAGTTATGTCCACGATTTCTGGTGATATCACTTCTTTTGAGAAAAGGCCACCAGCGAGACTCGGAACCGGTTTTAAAAATAGCAGTAAATATTGGTCTATTTTGGGTTTACTCCGAACTTTTATAAGAACGCGAACGTTTTAAGAACTTTATTGTAACCGAAATAAACCGGTTTATTCGACGAGCGACGAGACAGCTAGTCGGCTTGGTAGTGGTGCCGCATACACAAAGACACCCACATGGTAAGAATAAGAAACCGGTTTTTATTGTTCTAAACCGGTTAATACGACAGGAATTTTATAGAAATATTCTCCTAAAAACCGTTTTAAAAATAACGGTCTTACAAACGATACCGAAATTAAAAGGTTTTGCGCCAAGTACATGATAACGGTTTTAAAATTTAACCGGTTTCCGACCCTTGACCGCCAGAATATACACAACCTTTTATTACGTAACTTACTTACATCTTACTTACAGAACTTACAAATTCCAACAGCCATCTCCAATTATAATTATATTTAACTGTAGTTAGGCCCACTATTGACAAAATCTGTTATATCAGTTTAAATACCCACCCTTTCCAACACCCTAAAGTTTTAGGTTGGGAGACAGATCCTGGGTCGACCTTCCTTACTGTTTGTAAGTACCTATACATGTATTGATACGTTATTTATGTAGGTACCTACAAACCTACATGTGTTTTGACATTGGAAGTTGGAGTTCGGTTTGTTATTAGTAGGTCTCGGTACTGAAATGTGGGTACAGTCAGCAATATCAGCATCAAAAGTAGAGAATCAGACTACGCTTAATAGGTGTAGATTTTGAAGCATAGTCTAATTCTCTAATAGTCATTAACTAATAACATAAGAAAAAGAGATATGTCTCTATAAGTATACGTAAAACAATTCGATTGTGACAAATACGTTTTGACCGCGAACTGAAGAGGTTTATACATCGTGTCATTCACGAAGACGCGTGCCTTGACTCGTATTGTCATATTATTAAAGGTTAGATTTGACAAATCTGCGCATCATCGTGGATGACACGAACGATTATGAGAACTATTAGTATTCCAGAATGGCATACGTGTTGTTTCATTCGCTACTATTGATACCTGACTGTTGTACCTGTATGGTTACAAAAGTAATTTAATGATCTGATCATTCATAATAACATTATTGGCATCATTGTAGATGTTTGGACCTTAACAAATAAAAATAAACACATTTCTATATATGTAGTTAAAACTGAAAGTTTTTAGAATTGGCCATAGAAACCTCGAAATAAAAGTTTGTTTTTAAAGTTCGGGTACATTCCACTGAATTATAATAACTGGTTTTTTTTTTTAATTGAACCTTCCAATGCGCAGCTTGTTATCATTTGAGTTCAAATTTGAACAAATAGCATTAGCTAACAATGATGTCATCATACTTACAATCAATTTCCACGTGTAAAATTGTAAAAAGTCTAAAATGCTTTCATATCCGCCTAACTACGCTGCGCATACCTATTACAACACGTACTCTCTCACACACACACTACACAACACACATCTCACCTCGTACCGAATACGAATGTAGTACTAAAAAATGTGGCTCGCCCAGCCAATGGTCAAGCGGTCAGCTGAGAAAGGGACACAAGATATTTAATCCTATTGATATAAGGGAGACGAGTGATCGGGGGAGTTAACCCTTTTATTTGTGAGTTTTTGCATGGATTGGGAGGGATTAGTTGTATTTCAAATGTGCATGCACTTATTTTTATTATGTAGGTATTGTAATATGCATGAAAATGTAATTATTCTATTACTAAGGGTTTTAGAGTTTTATATTATAGGACATTATTACACACTAAAGTCCCACAGTAAGCTCAATAAGGCTTGTGTTGAGGGTATTTAGACAACGATATATATAATATATAAATATTTATAATTACTTAAATACATAGAAAACACCCATGACTCAGGAACAAATATTCATGCACATCACACGAATAAATGCCCTTACCAGGATTTGAACCCGGGACCATCGGCTTCATAGGCAGGGTCACTACCCACAAGGCCAGACCGGTCGTCAAACTTCAATCCTCAATACTTTGAATAGATTCGTCAATACTTTGGAATGCTTTAAGCCTGTTAGTGTCAAATCAAGAAAGATAAGAAACAAAACAATAGGAAGCGTTTGCCACTCACTTAGCGGAACGATTAATCGGTGGAATCAATTAAAAATTACTTTCAATCGGCTTCAACCACGTGACTGCGTTTGACAATCTCGTAAACTTTCAATCACGATTGTCAATCGTAAGTACTAGCTTGTGTAAGAAACGCCTAACACACTAAAAGTTCGGATTTTGTGGACCGATGCTATTGTGATAGTTCAGTTGACGAAGAGATTCCAACGTTCGTAGACCCCTTGAGCCCATAAAATTCCTACCAAATGTAGGTATTATGCTAATCACTAAATTCTATAATTGTATAAGCTAATGGAACCCAAACAGAACAAAGTGGGGCGCAGCTGAGTTATGTATTTTTCAGAGGGCCAAGGATTACCCGCAGAATTACTATTGATTCGGGCCGCTCGGCCGCCTTCCAAATGAGCAAGCCTCAGGACTGGATACCGAGTGGATAATACCACTGACGGATATTTTAATTATTGTAAGAATGTTGCTGAGATTTTTGTAGATATATGGTAAGAAATGGTAATTGACTTGGCATTAATCTCGATAAGTAAAGCGCGCTAGTACAAGCAAACTCAGATGCACTAAAAGCCGAGCAATCATCATCATCATCATCATCGTCGTCTCCTAGCCGTTTTCGGCCACAGCGACTGCTTTCTACTGCTGAGAGTATCACTGGTACGCTCTCAGGTGACTGACATAGCGAATAATTCAACAGAGCTGGGCACAAGACCATTCATTGTTATTTAACGAAGTTAACATTTCGAATAACGGAATAACTTAAGTAAACTTTAACAAATGTTAACGGGCTCGTTCATAACTTCCGTTAACGTTCTTCAATTATGTTAATCGTTAATTCAATAGTTACAATTTGACAAAAAGATCTTCGTTGTTGCTTGTCAAAATATATTTAATGCCACTCACTGGAATAATGATCTTTATTTGCACAAAAAGTTATTTTATTGGCTTTCTACAGAGAGATTTAAGTAGTAGGTATTATAATATTAATTTTCTATTATAGTAACAGTATTATTTTAAGCTCCGTGAATTAATCGCGCTCGTAATCATTTATCTGGTGAGAAATTGTTACTTACATATAAGAAACTGCCTGAAAGTCTTGTCTTTATAAGATAACTAAAGTATGGACGCTAAGCACGGAGCATTTCTCATCTCTATCGCACACTGTGCCGATGATGCCGGCGGTTATTGTCAATGTGCGAGCGGGTCAGCAATATAAGCATGCGATAGAGATAGATAGAGATCAATATACTTACGAAATTCAGCCGGGAGGACGCTAACCTCAAATACATAAACGAAAACTCCTCCATTTGGAGGAGGATTCTATTGTATCGTCTCTATATAACTTCCCCAAGAAAGTTCTCTCGACCCAACCTGAATTTATTAAGCCGGACCCTGGAAAGGTTTGCCGTATGCAGATAAGGGATTTATTTAGCGGAAAGGTCCAACCGGGTTAACGCTAGGGTCGGCGATGACCAGGGTTCGCCGAAATTTATCGCCGGATTCGGCAGACCCTGATTTATACGCCGAATTGGCGATAATAACGGATGGGTTTTTGTGATATGGGTTTTGGCATTTGAATATGGTATTTAGGACGGTTTGGGTGGATTTGTTTACTGTTGTTTTGTCTTAGAGATGTGCCTACTACTCCTACTAGTCCTTTGTAGCTTTATTAACTGTATATTTGTTTAAGCGTACCTATGGCGTAACATTGTAGGCAATAAAACAAAAGCCAAACTTATGTCGACGTCCAGCGAGCTAAGCATGGTCGCATTTATATCGCCTCTCACCATGCCTGTCACGTTCTAACAAGTATTAAGTAAGTGCGAAAGTGACAGGCATACCTGCAACCATGCCGCCACCGCTGACCACGCAGCCAGCCAATCGCGTCAGGAGTCGGATTGGCAAAAGGTTCACCGGGTTGCCTTGGACACTGTGTAATAATTATTTTAACAATAATTTTGTAATTATATTTACAGTATATAATGGTGCTACTTTCCCGCATGTGAGAGCCATATGTACTGTAAAACGTTGTACGATACACGTGCGAATAGGTAATTCGCAACTCGTGTGGATTTAAAACACTCCCTTCGGTCGTGTTCTAATTTATCCCCACTCGTCACGAATTTTCTATTCTCTGCACTTGTATCGTAAATAACTACCTATTCCAATATGCAGGTAATTTTAAAAATGCGAAAGAAACTCCGCCTGTCTTCACGCTTAAACCACTGAACCGCTTTAGATGAAATTTGGAATGAAAGTGATTAACTAGTTTTTATCGAGAAAATCGTCCTTAATGAGGTAAAAATTAAACTCAAATTTATTATGGAAGAGGGCTATCGAAGTACTAATTCTACGTTGTCATTAATATAGCTATCCTATATAATAACATCAAGTTATGTTATTTGTACTAGCAACATTCGGACACCAAAAAGTATTTTTCAAACAGCTTGGGTGCGGTGACAGGTGTCATTTCCATACAATTTCAAACGCAAAACCTCGCAAAATTGTTTTGAGATGACATCTGTCACCCTACCCAAGCTTTTTGAAAAATACTAAAATAAATCTAATAATTAGTATAATTACTTATTTACCTAATGTACTTTAAATAAATTATGAACCATATAAAACCCTATATTCCCTTTAACTAAGCCTTAAACCATTTTTGTATGCTTTCCCGCTAATCCGAACGAGCCCGAGCGTTAGCCGGCGGCCCGTTCGGCAAATGTGCCAATTACGACGCCGACGTGCCGCGCGTACCAATAACTTCCAAGCCATTCAATAAAATAAACCCAGCTTTTTATAGTTTGAGGCGGTGCGATTGGCTACTCTGGTAAGGGTGCGTAGACAAGATGCCAATCGATCACGCTCCTTAGCGTAGCGTAGTTATCTCTCTCTATCACTCTTCCATATTAGTGCGACAGAGACAGTTGCGTTTCGTTCGCTACGGAGCGTTAATGATTGCCATTTTGTCTACGCACCCAGTTTACTAAGTAAATGGCGTGTACAGTATGATATTGTTTTTAAGGTAGGTAATACAATTAGTCGGACTTCGGACTGAGTTAGCTGCGAAACACTTAATGGAAAGTTTTACAACTCCATAATCTCATTTATTCTAAATTAATTTGATAAGTAAGTATTTCAATGTTTTCATTTGATACTAACCAACAGGTGAGTGTTAGGCAGACTATACTGATTCAGTAGTTGTTTTTAAAATTGTTACTAATTATTACCTACTCCTAGGTTAAGCGCATGCCTGAGTGCTAGTCAGTCGTCTCCAACTAAAATCAACTACTCATGAAAAAATGCGCCATATAGAAACCTATAGCTAAATCTAAAACTATTTTTGTATGCTTTCCCGCTAATCCGAACGAGCCCGAGCGTTAGCCGGCGGCCCGTTCGGCAAATGTACCAATTACGACGCCGACGTGCCGCGCGAACCAATAACTTCCGAGCCATTCAATAAAAATAAGTTCAGCTTTTTAAAGTTTGGGAAAATGTACCTGGCTACTCTACTAAGTAACTGGCATATGCAGATACTCGTAATTAGAATTTAAGGCGTGTAAACTTAATATAATATAATATAGCTAAGTATATTATAAATAGCTTTCATTGTATGCAAGAGCGTTCTAGCATTTTTTTTTCTTTTTTAAGTTCGGGGCAATGCGATAGGCTATTCTGGCCAGTTTACCAACTAATTGGCGTATGCAGTATGATATTGTTGTGTGTGTTGCAGTATGATAGATATTTTTCATTTTTATTTAATAGCACTGTAAAAAAAATAAACAAATTACTACTTCAGACTTCTAAGCAGTCGATTCTGATGGGACTTAAATCGTATTGGAAATAAACACTGCCATCTCTGCCCCCGAACAGGAACCAAATTAAAGTCGTCGAAGTTAAGTTCTGCTACTGAATTACAGATGGCGCAAAATACCATATTCCTAAAAACATATTTTTATAGGTAAAATTGTGCTTTATCATTTAAAAAAAACATTCAGCTATTAAAACATTGTGCTTATTATAATGTTATCTTTTCGGGTTGTTTCCGATCGTTAACACTTTTAGAGCTAAAAGGTGTAGTTCCGTTAGTGAATTCCAGGTGGCGCTTATAACTTTTTTTAATGTAAACAACTGACAATCGCAGTCATTGCAAATTATTTCGTACTCTTACAACCATTTTGCTAAGACCACCGGTTAGCATCCTGTTATAAAAGGGGACAGAGTTCGAATTCAAATGGGAATCCCTCATATAATTTGGAACATACTGTTCGGGACAAGTCATCACGTCCACCCGCGTGCGTTTTACGACTGCGGCGTGTACCGTGTAGTGCACACTATTGGAATCGCCCGCGAATGGAGCCTTTTCCAATTTTTTACCGGTGAAATATTGCTGTGGGCTGTGGTCTAAAAGACGCGGAGCGGTTTTTCTGTCTTAAAGTAAGTTGGTAATTGTATTGGGCAAATACAAAGCGGGATGTTTCCTGTAAGTATTTAAATTAAATTATTTTACACCAGGCACGAAATAAAGGACCAGATAGGTAGCAGTTAATTTATAAATCGGATAGAACTAGAAAAGTAGGTGACTTGACCATGACGTATTTGTGCAGTTTTAATATAAATTCCCTATAATTGGCAAATCGTTTTGACACTTCTAAAAAATAAACTGATTTGACTAGTAGGAAAGTACCCTATTGAAATGGTAAAATTTGGATAGTCGATGTGTTTCCTTTTGTTTTGATATCTTTGAGAACTTTTAGACTTAGGCTTTAGACAATATTTCGTGGGCATGTTCCTCCCCGTCAGTCCTTCTAAAACGGTCAAATAATATAGGTACCTACCTGACTTGAGCATAAGCTCAAGTCATTATCAGCATATATTCGCTAATCATTTGTAAAAATGATTAGGTTAATGTAAATTTTAACTTGTATTCCCAAAAGTAGATATTAAGCCAGACAATACCTTACATATTTAAATATTCCGCAGGCATGTTCCTCCTATAGGTCCTTGCTACTAAAACGGTAAAATAATATACCTACTCATGCTGAAGTCATTATCATCATATTCGCCAAAATGTGTCCTCATCAAACTCGGCATACGCTTTCTCGGAATCATAAACTAATAATATGGCCTAACTTCCCCACGAAAACCGCAAGCGAAACGCTCAGTAGACAGCAGGCCACATCCTTACAGTCGTTAGGACCTCCGTCCCTTGGCCGTTCGCAATATGATGTATGCGCGCGATATTTCACCGGCCACAGAACAATCTCGGCGCGATTTGATTTGTAGCATGTTTGTTTGGTTTGTCATGGGCACAGGTAAAAAATTGAGGCTTGGAAAAATTATGTGTGTATCGATTTCTTATGGATTTTGGGACACTGAAATGTGAATTATATGTACCGTTTTCTTTTTATGGTTATTGAAAGACTTATGTACCAAAATAGAATGTAAGTTATCTCTCTAGCCAATGGTCATTTGCATCTCCTTGCTCTGTTAATGAGCAATCAGATTTTTAAATGCTTCATTTTAGTTAATTTTGGCGCAACAGAAACCTACAAAAAGATTATTTGAATTACCTAAAAGATGCTTTAGAATCATTACATATCCTCTTAACCCAGCCATAGAAATGAAAAATCCAAAATTTGACACTGGAATTTGGACCTATAGTGCACGGAATACAGTAGATTTTATTTTGTTTGAAAATTGCACGAAACAAAACAAATGCAACTCTGTCCTAATTGAATATGATTTAAATTTAATCGAACTAAATAAGTCCTATAGGTAGGACCTTGGGCCTTACGAGGATATGTATTGTTATGTTAGGTATGTTAATATGTATAAAAGTGGTCAAAATATATAGTTTAACTTTTACGGAAAAATTAAGTAGTGGTCTTATTCTAAGGAATAAAAAGTGTTAAATAAACAAAATAGTTTATTTCATACAGTATATAAAATTTGCCTACTTATAAAAACATTTCTAGTTCCTAATAAATTTTATTAAGAAGCGTACATTGCCAACAAAGATTAATAACAGATCACCGGGATATGTTATAATTATAAGTATGTATTTTATAATATAATTAATTTACAATTTGTAAATAAGTATACATAGTATTGACAGAGAGTTCATTTAAGTGTACATTTAAGGACGTTCGAACAACATTTCAAATGTATTTTCTTTCTTTCCAATGAACTTTTTTTATATGGTAAGTAATGAAATAGTCAGGCAAAAAATATATTTTGATTAACTAGAAAATCAGATGGTCAGCAAGGGTTAAGTTACCTGGTAGCTTGGACCCTTCAACTCGATGCAAAGGCGTACTGTACGAATTGTCTACGACCCCAAACTCACAAGCAACATTGGACTCTTAAGCCTAAGAAGAGACTGCCTCCGTGTGTGTTCTACCGCTTGTCTTGTACTATGGGTTGTGCTCTGAAGAATTGCTTGACATGATGCCAACGGCCACTTTATATCACCGCACCGCTCGCCATCGGCAGGGTGTTCATCCTTACACCCTAGAACTTAAATGGTCGCGCACTATGCGGTTTAAGAGCAATTTCCTCCCGCGGACGCTCCGGCTGTGGAATGAGCTTCCTGCTGAGGTTTTCCCTAAGGGCTACAGTATGGGGTGCTTCATAAAAGGAGTGTACAGGTTTTTCAAGCGTCGACAACGCGCATGTAACACCCTTGAAGTTGCAGACCGTATGCTTGTTAGCCACCTACGTGGTAAAAAAAGTTATGTAACACTTTTGCAGACAAACCATACATTTTAATATTATTTCGGAGGAACTCAAGTTTTTATTAAGACAATGTACTTATAATGTTATTTAGTTTGTTAACTTACAAGAAGTTCGTGGAGTTCAATTTCATGCGGAATAAGTTAATCTCAACTCATTTAGATCGATATAATATGCTCGACGAATAATCTTATCGTATATATAATACAATAGTCCAAAGTACAGTATAAAAATACAACTTCGAAAACAAAAATTGGTAACAATTTGAACACTTTAAGCATCGTTACTAATGGTACAACAATATTGATGGAAGTTTCGTTTGATTTTAATCTTTAGTAACGACTTGGACAATCGTTTGTATAATTTTGTTTCCTTTTTCATAATTCAGCAAATTCAGACAAGGATCGTTAATTTTTTCTTCAAGTAAGTTTATAAGTTCCACTCGTATCGTTTTCAGCATTTCCGCCACCTGAAATATAATTAAACTCGTATGACACACAGAATTCTATGACAGCGCCATCTATCGACACTTGCTTTAACCAGAACCATCTGCAGTTACTATCAGTACGTCATACGAAACAGTAATGTTGCAAACAGGACAACTAGATGGCGTTTTAGCGCAACTCTTAATATTGTTAAAATATTTTTAGGTCATTTTAAGATTACATACGCTATTGTGCTAAATAATATTTTGTTCTTGTCCACATAAAAAAAAGTTTTTTTTTATAATTTAAGATTTGCACGAGATTTCTCTGCTTTGCCCGAAGGTTGACTAGTAGAAAATGTCTTATAGCATTAAGTTTGTCATATGTACTGTACTGTTTTTTTATGCAATTAAGATTAAATAAATAAATACATATTCAGTTTTTCAACATAAAGAGTTGGAAATAAATGGGAATCTTAGTTGGAAATAAATGGGAATCTTAAAAACAAGATAAAATATAACAATAGGTAGGCAACTTTACCTCATGTTTCTCCACCTGGAACATGATCCATCCATCTTCAAGGGATACAATAAATGTACCGTTGTGCAGTTCCACTGACAGATTGCAGCCTAAAACAAATAAAAACGTAATATTTCGTTTTAATTTTAAGACAGCATACAACATTAACTGCTTATAGATCGTGTCATTCACCAAGACGCATGCCTTAAATCGTAATGTCATGTTATTAAAGGTTAGATTTGACAAATCTGGGCGTCATCGTGGATCACACGAACTTGTAAGTTTGAGCAAATAATGTGTAATGTTTTCGTTCAATTTGAAGATTATACAGGAAATTTCACAACTAATAGCATATAACGAAATCTACAAGTTCAAAAAGTGTTATACATAAGTATATATATAGTACCTGGGCGACCGAGCTTTGCTCGGTTATAACTATAAAAATTAAAAAATAAACAAAAGTTAGTCACCGGACGAGATTCGAACCCGTAACACTCGTTTAGCAGTCCGCGTTATAACCCGCTGGACCAGACGGACAGTGGCCGGCAACACGAAATTAGCGACCATATTCTACGTCGAAACAAAAACGCATGAAAACTCGAAAACACGCGTTTTCCCTAACATAAGACTAATCTAGATAGATTGTATACCCCCAAAAACCCCCATATACCAAATTTCAGCGAAATCGTTAGAGCCGTTTCCGAGATCACAGAAATATATATATATATATATATATACACAAGAATTGCTCGTTTAAAGGTATAAGATATAGCGTTTACATATGTGTTTAATATATTAATTTCAAGATTTTTCTTCAATATACGTCACTTGAAATTACCTGTATGTATTTTGCGAATTTTGATTTTTTTAAATTAACACATGATAGCGGTTTGACAGTTTTTTAATTGAAGTTGAACAGGTTGGTTTCAATTTGTGAAAGTATTTTCAATAAATCTACTAACTTTAAAAACGACTATTAGAATCCGAGCAACGCGCGAACATTTGTCTTCGTAATTACATGCGAAAATAAATAAGGCTATCTCGTGTAGTTCTAGTTACATCAGCCTTATAATCTTATGAATTTCAACCTTACAATCCTAAATTTAAAACCCAAATTCACTTACCAGAAAACAGAACGAGCGGCAACTGCGGTACCATGGAACACTCTCGAATGAACACTCGCGACGTTTTCACCTTCTCCTGATACACTAGGTACGGGCTGTTGAAATAGCCGACGTTCGAGTTGATAGAGGAAGGGTGGAGCGCGACGTAACCGTCGGTTTTCGTTTTGAATTTTAATTCGTCGGCGTTCGGCTGGCGAGGAATGGCGCCGCCGGCTTGCATGTGGAAGGACTTTTCTGGGGTTAGCACCTGTAAGTCGAATGTAGAAATAATGGTGATTTTTGTAGATGTTTTGATTTTATTTTGTTCTTCACCGTTCAACTTAATAGAAGGAGCAACATTCGCGCAAAAGAGTCAGTTTAGGGTTTTATTTTTACAATTTTGTTAGCAATGATTATGCTCTCAAGGTACAGTAAAAGAAAGCGATATTGATATATTTTATAATCTGTACTATAGGGACCGTGCGCGTTGGAGGGTCTGCCATCTTGTGGCCTGAATCGGAACCATAAACATGCACATGTACACGTCACGTGTTTTCTTGTGCATAGTAGGTTCTGCCATCTTGTGGGCTACATCGGAACAAAAGACATCACATTTACGCCTCGCGCCAAAAATCTGACGGCTCCTGTGCTGCCTCCTACAGTTCATGCACGCTCCCTATAGTTTTTTGTTTCAGAGCTTAGAGGGTAAAAAAAGGATAAAGTATTACCTTGACGACGTTGGGATACAACGCTGCACACAAAATGGCTGCCAGCAGTTTGTCATTGTCACCATTCGAATTGAGCTAGAAAGAAAAATAAATCCCTTTATTTACTTTAGTTACTTCCACAGTAATACGTCTTATGGCATACTGATCTGGGGCAAAGTCATCGATTTTTTTTATATAAAGACGACTGAAAAGGAGGAAACTTAATTCACCTGTTGTCCAGTGAGAGCAGCAACTGAGTCTTTCCTCATCTTTTTCCTCAAATCCGGCATGTCTGGCACGAAGCCTATAGCGGCCAGCAACCCTAACAACTGATGTTTGATGTCGCCCAACATGAGCAACGTCTTGTGAGACAGGTAGTGTTCGTTGGCAAACACTAGAGCGGCATGTGTGCTGCGTTGCAACGCGAGTTGCCATTTCTAAAAAAAAATATTTTTTTTATGAACAGTACACTTACGTGTTTAGCTGTTGTAGCTGATGTTTTATGGTATGCAATAAAGAGTTATTGTATTGTTTTTAGTTGTCAATAAACCATTGCCAGACAAGGCGCAGATAAGAAACAAAAACTATTTGACGCAATACCTACAGTATATGACGTAGTATAAATTACATACCCTATAAGCTCTTAAAGTCGTCAATTGGTCGCTGTTCGAGCACGCAAATTCTTTTCTTTTGGCATCTGCTTCACCCTGTTTGAACAAAAAAGAGTAAGTATTAATTTATGTTTATAATTATCATATCATCAGATGTACATACCAATTATGTACAGTCAATATTGATGTTTTTGTAAAAATATTATTGGTGTGAAGCCTAATGCACAAACATTTCAGCGCTGTCACATACTACACAACCACAGCTAATTTCACAGTTATTAACCAACCTTTTTCCCAAAAGGCGCCACGAACGGACTCTTATGGCTAAGACAAGCGGCCATCGTGAGCGCGGAGTCAACGCAACAGAAGATTGCACCAAACAGCATCAGCTTTCCTATTCTAACATCAACTGGTAATGCCGCTAAGTGAGCTCCTAGCGGTGTGAGGCCGTAGGATTTGTCGAGGGCTCCGACGTCTTGGAGGCGACAGAGGGCGCTGTCAATGCTCGGTTTCGTTGGCGGTTCTATCGTTTTTCCTATGAATATATAATTGGAATTTAAAAAAAATGTTAAATAACTTCATGTAGTCAACATCAAATAATTTTTAACTTACCTAAAACCTCATGTACGCTCATATTCTGGAACAGCGGCAGTATCTTAATCTTCAACAGTAGTTGCTCCAACGGCACCCTATGTATCTCCGGCACGGGTTGCTCCAGCAAATGGTACTGATATCTGTGCGACGTGTAAAGGTGGACACACACGCCGGGCATGACACGGCCGGCGCGACCTTTGCGTTGTTTCGCGTTGGCGCGGGACACCCAGACCAGCTCCAGGGATTCCATGTTGCGGTTTGAGTCAAATCTGGGAAAAAGGATTGATGAGTTTAGAATGCTTTGTGGCGGGAGTATAGTAAATCATAAGTGTATAATGGTAGGGATATCCGTTTTATTCAACTGTACTGGACAAGTATATACTAGCATCAGGACAGAGTTAATCGGTAACAGGTATTTACCGATTCTCAAATTGTATCTTACTTTTTCATAACACATACTGTATGTGTGACATACAGGATGCTTTTGTTATCTCTGACCAAACTCTGAGGCGTGAATATGTAGGTCATACTGAACAACTTTTACTATGGGGCCAACCCCGAAATCGCGAATCCAAATCGAAAAAAAATCCAAGTACAGCAGGATAAAGATACGAGAGATGACAAAATAATTTACATCAAAGGCCTCCAGAATACATGTTAAGTTATTAATAGTTATTTGTTTTACAAGGGGGCAAAGTTGTTGTTTAACCGCTCGTGCTAATATTAATACCCGTACAAGCGAAAGATTCCAAAATTGAAGTTCGAGAAATGGAATCTTTAACGTTGCGAGGGTTTCAAGGCACGAGGGTTAAACAAACTTTGCCTCCGAGTAAAACACAAAAATTCTCACCCCACCAACGCGAGGAAACTATTAACTATAAAATACCAAAATATTCAATATAAATCAAATCCAAATGAATGTAATAAAAAAAAATATCATTCAAAATCATCATTTAAAAGTCAATTCTACTAGCTAACATAAGGAAACAACTCAAAATTTGTATCTGATTACTTTGCCCACATGTGGATAAAATGCAACTTTCTCATTAGTGTTTGAACAATCACGAGGGCCTTTACCAGTTGGTGTGGTGAAAATTTAATTACCAGTATTTAGTGATATTTCTCTTACCGTTTTTCCTTCATCCTCCCGCAATCCACAACAAACACACAGTCGTCAATGGTGACGGAAGTTTCAGCGATATTTGTAGACAGCACTATCTTCCTCACGCCCTCCCGAGTTTTGCTAAATACCAAGGATTGCTCTTCACTCGACAGCGTAGAGTGGAGCGGTATTAGGATGTATTTACCAGTTCTGAAAAATAATGAGTATTGAAAATTCATAATGAAAATTTTTATGAAATCGTATTAGAAAATAGAGTTGAATTTGTTTTGCTTTAAAATTGAATGAAACAAAATAAAAGCAACCCTGTTCAATTTAATTAGGATTTAAATTTCATCGGAAGTAATTTGTACTAGTATTAGGACATTGCAACCTAAGCGGATATAACTACAAGCGTATCGTTATTTAGATAAAGCCCGACCAGAAATATATGGTCATTGTCATGAGGGCGCTGTTATTCTCATGTATAGAGTGACAGTTCAGTTTAGTATAAAAAATTTAGTTCCAATGAAATTCCGCAATATGGCGCGTGATCTTATATTACTGGTCAGGCTTTACTAAACAACAACTACTACTACTATACCATTGATAAGTAATACCTTACACCTAAATTTAAAACATAATGTTTGCTTACAAAATAACTACCCTTGCTCCCAACATTCTCCGCGAAAATTTTAGATACGAACATGGACGAATAAAACAAGAAGATCGACAATGTCATTCAGCGCCATCTATTGAACAGCAGCTGAGTTATTTTGATAATTGAAAATGGATAAAACTGAGATCTATGGAGTGTGGAGTTAAAAGGAGTGAAATCTCTTATGGTAGAATATATTTCTGTGGTAGAACTGTTGCAAAAGTGTCCTGCTGTCAGCTATAAATAATAGTTCCAAAGCTCTCCAGAGTAGCGCTAGAGTAGTCAAGAACCTAGGCGTTATTGACGGAGTGAAGTATGCTGTCATATCGTAGGATTTTTTTTTCAAGTATTCTAGGTATTGTAGCGCCACCTATTTAAGGTTTTTTTGATGACACTGTTTGGTACATGGAGATTTCATTCCTTACCTCCTTCCATACTGAGATCTGCTGCATTAGTGACGCGATGACCTGAATATTGGAGTAACGAGATTTTATATAGACATTGTCACTCTTCTTGTTTTATTTGATTGTCATTTATGTTATGCCAAAAATATAAGAACAGTGGGCAAAACAACTATGAAAAACTTACTTGGGACTAAATGTATGACTCTCAGCCAGTTGGTCATGTAAACTCATGATTTCCGCTATGCCGGGCAAGAAGATCAAGATGGCGCCCTCTCGTGGCCAGTTGTGGTTCCCGTCGACTATGTACTTCAACGTGTGCTCTATCAGCTCTAGGTTTATCTGAGGACAATGCATATATCTAGAATGTATTACAAGATTTGCTTCGCACCGCTAGCTCTCGGTGGCATCATCCACATAACCTGGAACCTAAATGATCTTGTATTTTTACATTTTATTTGTATTCAGTCTACAACCCCGCTAGCAGCTCCAACAAGCGCGTTGTCGAATATTCATTATTTTTTTTAAGATTTAGAAAATTACCTACCTCGATCGATCCTGGCCATGGCTGGCATGGCACTGTCGTAGTTCCACAAAAAACTAGAATAAGGTGTTCTAAAAGTTTTTTCCAGGAGTCTGTCTATCGTGTATAGTTTATAATTCGTGTCATCCACGATGACGCGTAGATTTGTCAAATCTAACCTTTAATAACATGACATTACGAGTCAAGGCACGCGTCTTCGTGAATGACACGACCTATATACTGCATACTAACTTTCTCAGTGTCCATAAGATACATGTTCTTGCACGTGGCTTTGCTGCACTTCGGGTACCGGGCGACGACCTGCGCCACGGTGAGGTTTTCATCGCGAATGGACGCCTTCGGGGGCTCCATGGACGCGCGCACGTCACACGCTTCCAGCTCCGTTTCAAGGTCTATTCTCTTGTCTTTGTCACCTAAAATTAAAAGAGGAGGTGCGTCCACTTCTAGCGAATTCGGAATAAAGTTAGCGAGCCTTTCGCAAAGAGGCGCATTCGCAGTGCGCTCACCAAATGCCTGCGTTCACAAACCTAAGTACCTAGTTCTAATATACCTAAAGTTAGTATACCTAAAAATATAAAAACAATAAACGAATAACTCAACAGGTATAATTTTGTTAGTACCATAATTAATCAGATAATAAATATATATAAATATATAGTGTTTCATTTTTTATTAAAAGTTTTGTATGACATTTTATCCGTCAAAATGTTTGTGACAGAACTTATGACCTGACCAAGTAATTGTTTTGATAAAGTTTTTTTTTATTACTTTACAATATCGTCATAGTATCAATCGTTTATTGGGATAGCGGTCACTGACGCTTATTTACGACTTTGCGTTATGCCCTATTACAAAATGCGGATTTGATAGGTACCTTTTTTGACCTTCCGCCCATATGGTCCATTTTCTTCTAAGACATAATTAGATAACTCCATAATCTCCTCCAAGAATATTTGCTCCACGGGAAACGTTCGACCTGGAAAAAATGCAAAAATAAATAAATGTACCATCTTAGAGAATTTAACTAATAATTCGTGAACCTTATTGCAACGAGATAAGGCTTATTAAATGTTCACAAGTACCTGGTATCTCCAGCACTGGAACCTTTTCAAAGTAATCCGAAAACAGCTCAGCATTCAGCGTCGCACTCATGAGTATGACCGTCAAATCCTTCCTCACTTTGACAAGGTCCCTCAAAATGAGCAAAAGGAAGTCGCTTTCTTCGGATCGTTCGTGCACTTCGTCCACCAATATGTGCGTGACGGATTTGAGTTGAGGGTCGTATTCGAGTCGTCGTAGCAATATGCCCGTTGTGCAGAATGTTAGGCGGGTTTTTGATGAAACTTTGCTCTCGAGGCGTATCTGTAAAGAATGATAAGGTTTGATAAGTACAGGTACATTTTATTATTAATAAACCCTACAATTGTGTATAACAATGCACTAAGATGCTTAACATTGTAAAAAAATGTATGCGGTAAATAGCTTGTCAAGTGTTAAAAAGTATGGCGTCGGACAATGCTATTTACTTCAGCTGTTAATTTTCCGTCTTTTACGCTCTCAGTATTTCTATGCAAAAAGTAAAGGTTCTACCAATGGAGTTGGCCGATCGAAGCATTTAAAAAAATCGGCCAAGAGCATGTCGGGCCATGCTCAGTGTAGGGTTTCGTAGTTATCAAAGGATATCCCATACTATTGGGTTAAAGCAAAAAAAAAAACAATAGAGAGGACAGACACTTCATCCACTGCACTGGAATATAAGGGAACCAATACATTCTATCCCCGCACCCATCTCTTTCCACGCAGACTCTACAACAACACTAGAGATAGGGAAAACGTATGCTGGCGCCATCTATGCAAACTTTTGACAGTTGCAGTAAGTAAGAAATAAGTAAGTTGTGAGGTTGATAGGTCAGGCTCAGGTCCGGTCGTAACACTTATCTATAATAGTTGACATACCTGATACCCCACAACTTGTCCAGTCTTCTCCACCCTCTCTTCCGCGACCCTGTCCGCTACTCCAATGGCGGATATCCTCCTAGGTTGCGTACACACAATCTCCACATGCTCCCGACCGCCCTTGTTGAAGTTGTCCAGCCAATCGTCCAGGATGTATTGAGGGACTTGTGTGCTCTTGCCACAGCCGGTTTCACCACTTATTACTACTACCTGTTTTAAAATATTAACTTTATACTTTAATGACGCATTTCATCAACATCTTCCTAGCGTTGTCCTGGCTTTTTGCCACAGCTCATGATCACGCGACGGCTATCTGACATTCTACACCCAGAAAGTAAATCAAGCGTTAATATTGGAAATAGGTGTTATCCTTCACCGAAAAGAGATTGGAAATATCATAATATATATCGTACATAAGTTTCGCCTAATACCACTGAATAGATAATTTTCACTGTCTGAATCATGTTGTCTCTCTGACTGTGCCTGAACACATTGAGTGCCAAGAACCCACGCAGCGGGTTCTCTGTTCGTAGTCGCTTTTCTTTACAAAGCGGAATAACGCTGGGATGGGCTACGCGCGTAGCGCTACGAAAACTTTGGCAGTGAATGTGTTAATTACTGCTCGGACCGCTAGCGAGTGAGGCGTCGAGGTTGCGATAGTAGAGAGGATAGAAAGACTTACCTGTGATTTCTTTATTGCATTCAATATCTCGTTCTTTTTTTGCCAAGCGGGCAATTTTCTCCTCCCGGACATCATTTTGTTATACCTATTGTTTTCTCTTTTCTCCAACCACCGTTTCGCTATATCCGTGTTCTCTTTCAAAATCTCTTCAAAATCAACATTAGCCCTCTTGTCTTTCCCGTCACCTTTTTTATAATGTGACGGTTTTTTCTTTTCTACATTGGAATTTTCTATTAATTGAGGGAAAAGAGCGTCAGATGCTTCTGGAAAAGTTCTAGTATCAAATTGTATAAAATTTAATAGATCTTCTTCATTATTTAACAACTCTACTAATGAGTATATACTGGGTATACCATCCTGTGCCAATACTTTAGCTTCATCTATTAGTCTTGCTGTTATCCGTAAGCAAGTCAAATCAGGTATTGTGCTAGTTTTGACCTCGGTTTTAAAGAAAAGTAAAGGAGGTTCATAAGGATATACAGTGTCTTCTGGAAACCTGATCTCTAACTCATAGTTAATTTTGGAATTTTCTTCTTTCTCTACTTCTTTTACTGGTTCTACATTGACTTCGTGAGAGAACTTACATTTAGCACCAAATCGGCATGGGCCTTTTAAGAACAGTTTACAAACTTCCTTTTTCTTCGTTTTAAAATTGCTATTGTAGTTAATGTTCTTTTTCGTTTTCGGCGCTTCGACTTCCTTGCTTTCGTACATTTTGGTTAAATAATCTAGACTTAATTTGAGATTCCAGACATTATGTTCCTTTAGTCTGAAGCTGGATTCGTATATTGATTCTAAGACAGCTTTCTCGTCATTCCTCATTTCAAGTAGCTCTCCTGGTGTGGGGACATTTTCAGGTTTGTCTTGAAGGTCTACTTTGAAATACTTGTAGAAGAGTGTTTCTAGAGCCTTCTCCACGCTTTCCGCCGCCGTTTCCAATGCTTCTGCACAATGTGCTTTGTGAAAGTGATACCTATAAAATTTAGGTATTTTATTTTCAGAGGGTAATATTTACTAAACCAATGTCTTTTGAAACAATGTGATACCAAACAGCTGGTTTTAAATAGTAGACTGTCATAATAAATTTTTACTTTTTTCGATTGTGCTCTGTTAGCCCTTAAGATAAAAAGTAACAGCTTTATAAACTATAAACTGATAGGTATTTAGTGACTAATAAAATAAGCCGAATCTGGCTGCCACGTGACAGGCATAGCCTTGTGAGTGGAGATAGTTTTAAATGTTAATAAGATTTTTCTCTTTTAAATGAACAATTCTTATTCTTCTTCTAACTCCATCGGCCAAGCTCACCTATTAAATTTTTGTAACGCAGAAGTTAAATTTGGGCTCACTTTTTAACTCATTATTTTAAAGGAAATAAATAATAACTAACACAAAAAAACAACATACTTTTCCAACTTTGCCAAAGCGAATGCTCTAAGCCGAGCTTCAGAAGTCTCAATGTCAGGTTTATTGTTGAGTGAGTAGTCGCAGCCTCCCTGCACCACCAGGTTGCCTCGCTCCATCCAGTACCTGTTGCTGAGGTTCGTGCCTTTATCCTGAAATAAGTAAGAAGTAAAAATAAAAACCTCAGTAACTACAATACCTAAATTAATGTGCTATAAGCCTCAATTAGCTATTAATTGTTTATCTTAACACATTCGCTGCGGCAACTGTAATTAAGCATACTTGTATCAGGTCTTTCAGCCCATTGGCTTCATAGGCTGGGACACAAATTAACTAATTGTGTTACGAATAGGGAAGTTCATGTTTATATAGAAATATACATTTTTGCTCTCACTTTCGAATGAATCCATCACTGATGGACCATCAGGTTTTACAATATCTACAATAATAATACAATTCACAGAACAGCATGATAACTAATGTTATTGAAAATTTACATAATAAATCATTTTTAGTGGTTATTGTAGATTTATATCAATAATCTTACAATTTTACTAGTGCTAATAGTTGGAATAGTTTAAAGATATAATTATTATAGGATATTAATGAAACCTTCTTCTTCTTCCTAGCATAGTCCCGGCTCATGGGAACCTGGGGGTCCGCTTGACAATCCCAATATTTGGCATAGGCACTAGTTTTTACGAAAGCGACTGCCATCTAACCTTTCAGCCCAGAGGGTAAAACTAGGTCTTGTTGGGTCTGAAAAGCGACTGGTAAATTTCAAATTATATTCTGTACATAAGTTCCGAATAACTCATAGGTACAAGCCGGGGTTTGAACCAGCAATCTACGGATCGAAAGTCGCATGCTCTTACCGCTAGGCCACCAGCGCATTAATGAAACCTTAACAATGCTTTAATTTTTTTTAATTTATTGTTTATAAAAAAAAACATACATGAACAACAATCAAAAATTCGCCAAACTGCATAACGGTTTGTTGGCGGGGTTAGTTCCCGCCGAGTTTCTTGCCGGTCGCATATTGGGTTACCCTCCTACAATTTAGGAGGGATTTAAATCATCTTAGGTCAGAGGTTCATAGACACATGGTAATATGGCTACTTGGAAAATAAATTATCTTTATCTTTATAATATTTTAGCTATAAATATAAAACAAAAAATAACATTACAACAATATTTATTTTTGAGGGTATTTTACTGCCACTAGCTATTGTTCTTACACATTTACCAGCTTGTTATATCCATTGAACTATTATTACTACATATAGAACCGGCACAGAGAACCAGTATTTGTGCCATGAGTTATTGTCGGCCGACAACAAACTATAGAAGTGGAGCGTAATTCTCGCGGTCTAAATGCTTAAGCACCATGAATTTTACGGCCCTTACGACGTTTTGGTCGCGTGGTACAGGTCGCGATTGTCACAATTTCATTGTTTAGCATTGCGTCTCAATAGTAATAATAACACAATGGTTATATCAAATAGTTTTGTATCCTTCCTTACCTTATAAAGGCTAGCACTGCCAAGCTTGAAATCCGGACCATGTATATACCTCAATGTATCAAGAATTAACTTTTGTGAGTCCGGGTTCAAGCGGACTGTCTGCATAGTCACTTTAAGATGCGGGTGTGGGTCTTCCTTCGGCTCCTCTTTAGCTTTTCTAAAATAAAAGATATGGAACATTCAGATAATATATCACACTTATTTATGCGCCTAATTTCATTTTGAAAAACAAAACATCTCTGCAACAAAACGCGTTTCTATGGTAATTTTACCAATAGGCATTACCACAAAACTACAAAAAAAAACCCGGATAGGTAGGATGGTAGTTTAAAACTGCATTAAGTTTGGTATAGTTACGTATTACAAGTAAATAAATTGATTAACAATTGAATAAAATTATTGAACCAACATTGTGAAATAGAGGTTACCTTATTCGAGCATCTACGGGCTCCCGTAAGAAGCAGTCTTCAGCCAGCTGCCTGCTTTGGTAATCCATGGTCAAGATGAACGGTTCTTATCGTGGTAATTTAGGAATTCAAATGAAATTGGTGCTTGGAGACGTGGGAACAGTCGCCGAGCACAACCATTAATAATTACACAGAAATTCTTAAGTTTCTGAAGTATTTTATGGTATGCACTAAACCAAAAAAATCTTTATTACTTGGTGTTAAGATTGAAATTCTAGTGATGTAAATACGTGTTAAAAATTTGCTACAACACTATTCGCTTTGGTCTGATATGTTCAAAACGTCACAGAAATGAAGTTGTCAAACGCGTTTAGTTACTGGATAAGATAAAATAAGTGTTATTAGTATAAAGGGCTTCACACAACTTATTTTAAAGCCTGACGTGAGTATTATATTCTTTGAGCCTGACCAATAATATATGATCACTCGCCATGTTACAGAATTTCATTTGAACTAAATTTTTCATACTAAACTGAACTATTACCCTACGGAAGGTGGAGGTAAGGAATTAAATCTCCATGTACCAAACCCATAGAAATAGGATAGTATAGAATGAGTGTCAATCTTCGAACGTGTGACCAAAAATGAAATGCAAATGTTTGCGTAAATTGTATATGTGCGAACAGAAATAGTGATGTCATGTTACAACATATTAATAATCAATCGATGTTTAACTGCTTTATCGACTACTTTTTCAAATGTGTTTGAAAAAGTTGAAGTTGTTTGAAAATGTGTTCGCAAAAAGTTGACTTACCAAAGAAAATATGAATTTCGCGTCTTTTCCTACTGATAAGTTGGGTTGGGTGTGTATACGCTGTGTACAAGTATGCGCTGTCTTGTGTTTCCTTGTGTTGGCGGCAAAGCCGTGGAAAAGTGGTTAAAATGTAAGTACTGTGTTGGAAAGTGAAGTTTAAATTTATCGCTAAACATGTGCACCTTCAAAAAAGGTATTATAACAATCGTTATTATTTTAAGTCGGTTATAAAGGTAATATCTTAATGATGTCTTGTGAACAACTAATTCCATACCTACTAATATACCGACAAGTTATCGATACAGTCATATGAACATTTTGTCAAGCCCTAGCGTAAAGTAACAGTTTAGGTTTTTACACAAAATATTCTTATTTATTGACTAATATCATGAAATATTAACACACAATTGAAGAAAAACTTATAATGAACTGTATAAATTGGTTTTTTAAACTTTTTATGCTGTTCATTTGATAAATTACGAAAATTTTGCTAGGAATATCATAATTACCTGTGAAATGAGTATTTTCCTGGGTGTTTGGCCCTGAAACACTACAACTCGGCACACAACATGACACCATCTTCACTAAATTACTTAATATATATTTTTCTTTCTGATTCTCTTATATTTTTCACGTCAAAAAATACGGCAATATGATCTTGGCCGCCTCGGCCGACTTCGAACTCAAAAATAGGTTACGTTTTCTCATATGGAGTCTGCCTCTTTCGCATTCATGGCTTGTTCATATACGTGATGGCTTCCCTTTTGCACACTCATCTGTCTGTCAAGCGAAACGTTGGACATGTCACTGAAAAAACCTTAAATAGGTGGCGCTATAATAGGGACCGTGCGCGTTGGAGGGTCTGCCATCTTGTGGTCTGAATCGGAACCATAAACATGCACATTTACACGTCACGTGTTTTCTTGTGCATAGTAAGTTCTGCCATCTTGTGGGCTACATCGGAACAATAAACATCACATTTACGCCTCGCGCCAAAAATCTGACGGCTCCTGTGCTGCCTCGTACAGTTCATGCACGCTCCCTATACCTAGAATACTTGACAAAAAAATCAAATCATAGACGGCGCACTTCACTCCGTCAATAACGCCTAGGTTCTTAACTACTCTATCGCTACTCTGGACAGATTTGGAACTATTATTTATAGCTGACAGCTGGACATTTTTGCAACAGTTCTACTTCTACTATGGGAGGTAGAGGCAAGGAACCGAAACTCCTTAGGCAGAATTGTTACAAAAGTGTCCAGCTGTCGGCTATAAATAATAGTTCCAAATCTCTCCAGAGTAGCGCTAGAGTAGCTAAGAACCTAGGCGTTATTGACGGAGTGAAGTGCGCTGTCTATGATTAGATTTTTTTCTCAAGTATTCTAGGTATTGTAGCGCCACCTATTTATGGTTTTTTGTCGGACACTTTTTGGTATATGGAGATTTTGTTCCTTGCTCTACCTTCCATAAGTTCTACCATATAGTAGTGTGTAACGCGCTTATCAAAAATATGATCATGATCATAAAACGGTAAAGTCATACCACGCTAAGTTGGCAACGATTTTGATACTTGGCCTGTGCATATGATGTGGCTGTTAATTAAACGTCATAATTTCATAGAAGTTATAAAAAATAAATTATGAAACTTTGAATAGCTGTAGAGGGCTAAAACATATAACAAAATAAATACATTTTCATTGTATAGAAGTATAAATAAAAAGGTACATTTTTAAACCCAACCAGCAAAAAATTAGTTAACAAAATTTTTTTTCATACAAAATCGACCCACCTTACTCTAGGTTCGTTACTGTTCGAGCTGTAGGTACGTAACTGTAAGTAATGAATCGTTTTTTTAGGGTTCCGTACCCAAAGGGTCAAATGGGACCCCATTACTGAGACTTCGTTGTCCGTCCGTCCGTCACCAGGCTGTATCTCATGAACCGTGATAGCTAGACAGTTGAAATTTTCACGGATGATGTATTTCTGTTGCCGCTATAACAACAAATACTAAAAACAGAATAAAATAAATATTTAAGGGGGGCTCCCATCTTCTTCTTCTTTGTTAGGGGCTATGTAAGGCTCTACCAACCATTCCTGAGCTATTGTGATTGCCACCTACTACAACTCTCGATCCAAACCTGCAACTTCAAACAGCTGCAGGATCTTCTTGATCTCGAGAGACCTTACCTGCTCCGGACGTAATATGTGTCTGCCCAGGATTGAGTCAGGAGTGCGTATTAGGCAAGGGCACTCTGCGCGAATGTGCAAAGGCGTCTCCCCTGCCTCCATGCAGAGTCTGCACCGCCCCATGTCACGTTTCCCCATAGTGAGCACATGCTTATTTAAGCCGCAGTGCCCAGTACAACAAACGGGGGGCTCCCATACAACAAGCACATTTTTTTTGCCGTTTTTATAAATAATGGTACGGAACCCTTCGTGCGCGAGTCCCACTCGCACTTGCCCGGTTTTTTTAATGATTTTCCTATAAATAAATTCTTGATATGGTAAAAGAGAAGACATGCCTTTTGTAAACCATTTGGAGAACAGAAGAGTAGGTAAAAATGTTGGAACACCATTTGCGGAACGACAATTTCATAAAGACCACTGTAAAAGGAAATTTGAAGCAAGAGAAGGAAAGCAAGAAAAATGTTCATTGACAAAGTAAAAAAAAGTAAGCGCTGTGTCGTATCAGGCAAACAAGGAGATTGCAGGGATCAAATTAATGGACATTGCTCCACCGACATGAGCTCTCATGTATTTATGATGATATTGATGATGAATTAATTTCCTGTTAATCAATATAATTGCATCTCCATTCCAACAGCAGCGAGGCTAGCATGTTCACGCCATCCTTTCGTGATTTCCTCGGGACCGTTTGGCGGTGTTCATTAATTGACATGTTCTGATGTGTCGCAAAGTCGTGATCGGGCCAGGGCTCGGAGCGACACGATTGAGTGACTGTTCTAGCTCGGGAGCTTTGCCTGCAATATTCACACGATAGTTTCATAAAATACCTACAATTTTTACAGACATAAAGTTGACATCTTCATTGCGGCAATTTCCGTGGTTTTAGGTTTGCGTTTGGGTATCTAGATACCCATAATCATAATATTGTATGATGAATAAAGGAAAAAGATGCAACGCGAATGTTTGCAACAGACTGGCGTATACGGGGACAAATTAGACAGTTTTAATTGTTTTAGACACCCTTAGACAAAGAATATAATACTCACTAGGAGCCCTTAGATATCTGACTGTTGACAGCTGTCATATATGAACACATTAAATAAATAAATAATTTCGGGGACAATCGTACACAGATCAACCTAGCCCCAAATTATGCAAAGCTTGTACTATGAGTACAGTTGCTATCAGATATAATACCTTACCTACACAAATATATTATTCATGTTATTATGTTGCATTATAGATACCTACCATGAAAGTAAATTTTCCCTGTGCTATATCGTGGCTACTCATTTTCAAGCAAATATGTCTTAAATTACAATTACAGGAAACTTTATTATTTTCTTTATAGACAATAATCAAATGATGAATAGTATATCTACATTTTTTAAATATCTCCTGGTCTATCAACATCTATAATAATATTCGTCACAAACTGTCACCAAAGCGCTAACTGAAACTCCACGACATCTAGAACACCGTCACATGATGTAGCCAGCATTTATTGACCCCAATCATATTACTGGCGTATTATAATCTAGAGTTCAAGATAATCTGGAGTGTGGCTCGTGCAACGATATTAAAAATGTATTAATTTTACCTTTAAAGCTAACACAGGAGACAGGTTATTTTCAGTTTTCAGGAGTATTTTCATGACTGCAACTTATTACTTATTTGTTTTTGTTATTAGTTTGTTCGCAGGCGCTGAACTTCTACACATTTAATTTTACATTTGTTAGTTTATTGATTTTTTTTTATTAATATATATTTTTATTGTCCCACAAATATATAATTCGTTAGCTCTTCTTTTATATTTACTTCATTCTTCTGATGAAAAACTAACCGTGAAAGCACTTTGAATAAAAACCTAAAGACAAAACTTTTTCAAAGTAACCGCTTTCATAACTAAAGTAGAGATAATGGTTACAGAACATTACAGTTGTCCATTTTTAGGCATTATGATGAATAGTCAGTATGTTAATATGAACGATACACAACCACAAATCTTGGTCATTAAGGTAAGTAAAGTCCGTCTTTAGCTACGTAAGTAATTTATTACAGAAAATCTTTTACGTCTTTCCGCAAAATGTGTTTACCTAAGTACTTACCGGCTAAGGGAAGGAAATAGTAACCATGACTCAAAGGATCCCCCATGTGGAAAGAAACGTACCTACGTACGAGTATGCAAAAAAAGACACGTCGTGCATTTTTTCCGCATATTGTTTTAAAAATAGCTTTAAAATTATTTATCTTAAAACGCCTAATAAAATATATTTGACATTATCACAATTATCCTTTTCTTTTGATATACACTTAACACGATATTGTTTGTAAAACTTTTTTCAGACATTATCTTATTTACTCCCCAAAATAGGTTCCTGTATTTAAAATTCAGATTTAGATATGTTCCTTGATTTAGATGTGCAAATGTATAGAGTTCCTAAATTTAGATATTTGTACCAAATTTCAACTTAATTGGTCCTGTAGTTTCGCAGCAAATATGCTGTGACAGAAGGACAGACAAATATTTTTATATGCAGGGATGTATATACATATAAGGTTTCCCTTGAGGTTACGGTACCCTAAAAATGTAAAAAAACCGAAAAAATATATGTATAAGATAAATTCCGTACACGGCGGGATATAAAATTGAATAAATTTGAATCTCATGGAACACTATTTTAAGTTCAAACTTTTTCAATTTTATTATCTAACATTATATCTCGACTATCTCGAGGTATCAACTTCTTCCCGCCGTTACCGTTTTGCGTAATTTTGCTGTATTTCATGAACTGCTATTATTTTGCACACATGTGTACATAATTGCAGCCCTAATGCCTACCTGTATCTATATTATACCTAACTCGTAAACCTTAATTGCTTAGGATAAGACTTTTTCTTGGTTTATACGCCTATAACCTTCAAATTGTATCAAAATGACGTATGTGTGATGAGCTTGCTCGAATTACAGTGATCCATGGATTAGGGCCGGCTTACACGCGACAGGCAAATATTTGTGACGAGTGATGGTCATTGTCTTGGACTTACCTCCTCGTATCTTGACTTTGAACTGTCATATCTACCTTTAATATTAGGCCTTTGAAGACACCGCAAGTTGTATATGGATGGTTCCTTTTCTGAAAATGGAAATGCCTACTACAATAATGAAAAGGTTTCTTACTTCATTGATATAGTCAAGCGATTTCCGTTAGTAGAAAAGCGGCAAATTTAAAAAATGTTAGTGATAGTCCCATAGAAAAATTTTGTACGGACAAAGTTGTTTGACAGAATATAAGTAGTTAAGTCACGGCGTCACCCTGACGAGACGAGGGATGACGTGCGGAAATCAACCTGTAGCATTGGTTGTCTTCTCCGCTCTGCTGGATTACAACCAATGCTAATATTGGTTGATACCTGCAACTTTCCTCTTATCTCCGTCTCAGTGACAATGCCGCCTAACGGGCTACCGCGAAGAACGTACTTAGGTACTTGATTAAAAAAATGTGTGTCATACGTACATTACGAACAGAACAAGAGCGATAAATTGGACGTTCAATTTCGATTTTCGCAATAGCCGTCCTGTACCGTGCTTTGCACTGCCGAGCTTTTTCCGTCAAATATATAACGATCCCGATTAAAGAATGATCATTATTCGAACTTTAAGATACGTCAAATATTAGGTTTTGATACGATATGGATAGGATATGTCAGGGTCAAAAGTGACGTTTTTGTTTGAAGAAACATCACTTTTGACGGTACCTACTTAATGCTCGAATCGGGCTGTGAGGCAGAAATGTCAGTTCAGTTTTGACGGTTCTGATCTGAAAAGGGTACAGCAAGATAAATAAATAAATAAATATTATAGGACATTATTACACAAATTGACTAAGTCCCACAGTAAGCTCAATAAGGCTTGTGTTGAGGGTACTTAGACAACGATATATATACTATATAAATATTCATAAATACTTAAATACATAGAAAACACCCATGACTCAGGAACAAATATCCATGCTCATCACATGAATAAATGCCCTTACCAGGATTTGAACCCGGGACCATCAGCTTCGTAGGCAGGGTTACTACCCACTAGGCCAAACCGGTCGTCGAAAGATGTAGAAGACATCCGTTAAAGTTTCTAATATAATATTTACATATTTTACTCAAATTACAGTAATAGTAAAACTACTAAAAATATTATAATATGTACTATTGTATAATTTAAATGACTAATCATTGGTATCACGTACCATGAAAATCTGCTAAAAGTAAACTGAGTTTACAGAGATAATGCCTTTATGTTTGTTTATTTACATTCTTCTCGTATCTACACGAGACTATCGCTATCCATATTAAGTGTCTTTTCAATTTTTCAGTGTCTTGTAGCGAATCATTATTAAGACTGAACGGATAGCACAGGATGCTGTTTAGCTATAGTGTCAACCCACATTCATTTTGCAATAAGGCCAATAAGATGTCAACTTAAGCATCCATCTTATTGAAAAATGGATGTGGATTGGAGTTGACACATTATGGCTTAACAGCATCCTCTGTTGCGCTTTTACCATCTACAGTGTCATCACTCTCGTACTTAAAGTACGCGAGTCTCCGCGCCTGACTTGGGGACCCGTGGAAAATCGCGGACAGTTTAAAGTTTATAAATATCTGAAAAAACTTCTAGAATACAACGTAAACTTCTGCAAATTAATGAAAAAAAAATCCCGTAGAAGCCCAAAAGAGAGAATATGGAAAGCTGTAATTAATGACAAATTAATTATTAATTAGTTCTTACACGAAGCAAATACTGTGTTAGCAAATCATAAAGTTTAAGCAACGCAACTTTTTAGGATACCGTAGGCAACTAGGAACCTTTATAGTTTCGCTATGTCCGCCTGTCCGTCCGTTCGCGGCTTTGCTCCGTGATCGTTAGTGCTAGGAATCTGCAATTTGGCATGGATACAAAAATCTTCTATGGCGACAGATCGGTAAAATAAAAAGTCGAAAATATTTTTATGGGAGGACCCATACAGAATGTTTTTTATATGGTATGGGTCTCCAGCATCAGGGTCTCCATCAACCATTTTTTGATAAAAATAATATTAATTTACGGAAATAATTGCAAAATGAATCGAACAAAAAAATGTGCCCCCCCCCCCCCCCCCTCTAACTTTTGAACCATGGGTTCAAAAATATGAAAAATATCTTAAAACAGAAGCTTAACAAGTACTTTCTTTATTAACTTTATATAAACTATAGCAAACGTGATCGATCCAGCCGTTTTAGAGTTATTGAAAAGTATTTTCTTCTTAGTAAAAACTTAAAAAGACGCACAAAGCGCTGCGAAGGTACCTACTCCCTTACGCTTATGCACTGATTATGGCGCGAAATTCTCTCGGCCGATTTTTATTTTCTATGTATCGTCGCTATCACGTCGATATAATATTGGTTCTCTTATGATTTATTCACACAGTAGTAGACATACACAGAGAAACATCAAACGAAATTATCTTTGACAAATTAATTAAATTAGAATGTTATCTAAAGAACATAAATCTTTCACCAACCTCTGGTCTACTATTACCGCCTAGTTCATGTTAATGTGCAAAACATTTGCCGTGCGAAGGCCAGGTTGCTGCAACAACCATGATCTTACTTCTTCTTCAGGAAACTAGCGCTTTATTATATCCAATCCTCCCAGAAATCATTGCCACACAGAAATCCAAAATCAAAATATATGATAGTAAACCATCTGAATCGAAGTTCTTCCACTATACAAACATCTGAAAATGAAAGCCTTTTACGCGAGTTTTCTACGCCCAGCTTTGAGATTGAGAACCCGTGGAAAATCACGGACAAATTAAAGTTAACAAAATAACTAAACAACCTTGCATGATGCAGTGCAACTTCTGCTAAATTTATGTAAAAATAAATTAAGCAGAAGTTACATAAAAGTAAACAATCGGTGCCATGGTACTTCCGCCAGTTTCGGTAACGCTAGAATAAAGAATGGTTATTAACGGTACAAGCGCGGAAAGTAGGAAATTTTTAAAAAGTGGCGATAAATTAAAAACGATCGGAGTTTTTTAAATCGACACTAGTTTCGGAATACCTATTCGCACGTATATCGTACGTTTTACAGTACATATGGCTCTTTAACTTTTAGTGGCCAAGCACGGAAAGTGGTCATTCTCGCACTAGTGTGGGAAAGTAGCATCATATATGTACTGCAAAAATGTTAACCTATACCTAGATATCGGAACGGTAGTCGTGATCGTGATAAAAGCGCGATCATTTAGACTAGCGGCGTATATTATGGTCGTATTTGTCGACATGTCAGCGTGATAACTACAGTGTCCGTCTCTTTCAATCGCGTGGTGTTAAAATTGACCCTTATTTTATCACGTGGATAAAGCCATCTATAATTCGGCAATTCTAAGGATTTAGTATTTATTAGCGGAATTACCATTTACAAGGCTGCGGCGTTAGGATTGTCACCTCTTTATAGTCTGTCACCAGCCCTGTCCCGTTCTCACAAGTTAGTAAGTGCGAAAGTGACGAATGACAGGCACTAAAATGCGATCACGCTAACGCCGCTGGTCGTTGAAACCTTTAACCGCTCCTAGACTTGACTCCACTTGAGCCAGTCACACTTGGTCATTCTGTATGTTAAGGTCTCAAAGTTTTGGCTCTTGCTTAAGGAAAGATTTTACTATTATTTATCCGTAACGTGCTCCAGGTGCGGATGAATATTTGTTTTTATGCAAACACTTAGCTTGTCCTTTAGCAGTGAGGAAGCGGAAAATATATATATTTTTTTAATTTCACTGGCAACTAGTAATAAAGTCATTAAGAATTATTTCACAGTATTAGATTCAGTTATATTTGAGTTAAATACTTATTGAAAAGATATAAAATAAATAAAAATAAAAAAACAATATAATAAAAGTTGGTAGGGTACCTTAAGGACGGCATAAAACTAGACATAGACATAGACATTCAGCATTTAGGAACGCCACCAAATAGCGGATAGAGCAGTATGAAAATACCCACTATTAGCCGTATGTATTGTGACTGTATGCATGTATCGAATACATGAGTACGGCCCGTTGCCGTCATTGCAGGATATACATAGAAATCCCCAAACACCATTATGACCATTGTGACGTCAAATGTACTTAAAAAACGAAGGTAATTTTATGACTACTGCGCTCCTTGCAGACAACGCACTTGTTTTCCTGTTAAATGCTTAAGTCCTTAAACCCTCGAAAAAACCGGGGGTAATAACTTATTAATATTACAGTGAAAGTTGCGAAATATGCGAAGTAATTATTTTTACTTTGTTACACTCAAAAGAAACGAAAAGGGAAAAAGTAGCGTAGAAAAAGCACAATTTTCAAAGAAAGTAACTTGTTTTTGTTGCTCTTGAAGTCATGACTGATATCAGTCGAAGACTCGGAGATAGTTACAAATATTTAACTAAGATCGAAAAAAATACGTATTGAGTAACTTGATTAATTGTAATTAGGTAGGGTCTCGTAGAAGTCGTAGAATTTTTTTCAAAACAATCGTAATGGAATAGGCTAGTCCACATTTTTAACACGTTCCTTGTCCGGGTGCCCTCAATGTGGGGTCATGAAGCTTTTTTCAGGAGTCCGTTCTTCCACTATGGGTTCACAACTTCAAATGATTTACGGCCTGATTCGAAGAATGAGATACGATAACGATATTAAGTTCTGGTCTAAACCTGGTCTTATCTAAATAAGTTCTCATTTAGATATCGTTTGTATGTCGTATAATTGACAAAAGCAGCTCGATTCGGGCAACTAATGTCACTTTGACGTTAGAAATATCGTAGATAAATCTAATTGGGATTACAGCAGAATCGAAATAAACGTCAATTTTGAGATGTCGTTTAGCTATCGATCTTTTAAATATCTTTCCAAGTTCTTAAACGTGTCTTAATCATTCTTCGAATCGGGCCGTTTGACACTTAGATGTGTGACTTTGTCATATCATCTTGTATGGGGACAGTGGACGTGTTAAGAGTACGGGTAGAAACAGTTCAGCAGAGTACTTTCTGGGACGTTCCCTTTACGTTACATACTTACTATTCGGCCCAACGCAAGTCTGACTCGGGTAATGAGAAGTTTGTCCTATTTATAACAGTGATTTTTTAAATCGATTCACGCTTGACTAAAGGAGAATGCTTAGGATTGCGTTAGCACTTTTCAAGTGACCAGCATGAGTACCTAGAAGTCTGTTGTGGCTCTTCATTTTTTGACCAAATGACGGTATTTTCAAATTTCAACGACATCGTTTCGACGCCGCGCCGACAGGATGCGGTAAGATTTGCTGCGCTGCTAATCTAAAAAGCACCTGATACCTACACCGAGAGACAAATTACCATTTTATTTTCTAATCACTACAATTCTCCTTGTGTCCACTCACAACCATGTAAATAAAAAAATGGGTCAAGTGGCTCATCAAACGATTAACCTTGGGTTAGTCATTCCTCATTCGATTGCAATTTACAGAAGTGTGTGTAAGATAACTGATTTCTGTGAGTACATTGTCACTTGAACGATCGCGCAGGCTAGGTTTCAGCTATTTAACTCTGAGGAAACCCAGCGGGCGCAGGTGGTAGATTTTAACACTGAAAACCGCTGGATGAGCACGAACGATACCTGTGGAAATCCTCGAAGAAAAGTCAAAAATGTTCGGGAAAACTGGTGTCTTTTATATGGACAATACGAAAGTTAACGATTTGGATACATTTAATAGAGGTTTTTATCATATAGCTCTTAAGAAATAAAAGTTTGGAACTAGCCTATACGGGTCTGGCAACAAAATTAGCATTTAAAGTCCATTTATTTTACGATGTCTACAGGAAAGTCGTGCGACTTTCCTCAGTTACGGTTTGGTGTGCACCTAACCTTAACTCCTACTAAAAAAGTTCAAGACCCAGAAGCTTTTGTCCATGTATATACGGCCTGTTTTTTTTTTTATCATAAAGGTACATAACATTGTGACACCACTTTATTCCTCGCCAAACTGCGGTCGCAGTTTGTTGGCGAGATAGCGCTCATTTATACATTTTGATATCTATGCTATGCACTTAATACTAAGCTTAGGTACTATGTGTAAAGCGAACATGCAAGCTTTTATGAATATAAAAACAAACAAAAACCAAATAGTCACTGGTACTTTAACAACTAATTCAGGTTAATTTCAAAGCAATATTATTAGGGTAAATTATCCAGTAACGTTTTTTTTAACCTTTTCTTAAATTCATTTATACTGCATTTATTTTCTTCCCTTAGCAGGCTTATTTTTATTATACAATTTGGGTATCAAAAATATATTAGATTCAAACAATGCTTACGAGAAGTCACAGCGATACCGATGTCAGTCAAAAGTGACGTTTTTTGGTTGAGAAATGTTACTTTTCACACTGACAAATCAGTGTCGCTGAGACTTCTTATAAGCATTGTTCGAAATGTTCGAATACTTCGAACTGGCCGATAATGAGTTTTTACATTTGCAGCGCAACATTGAGTTTGGCGTTAGTGATATGTTTATTGATGAACATTTTTAGCAGCTCTATGTACCAACCCGAAAGATAATACATAAGGGTAAATCCAATTACATTTAGATCGGCAAGTCGTCAAACAAAAGTAATGTGTGGCGAAATTATGAAATAAATTAGTTTTTTTTGTTTATTTGTAGTAGATTTAAATCTCAATCAATTCGTCTGAAAATAACTTTAAACATAACCTTTGAGTCCAAATACTAATAACACACATTAATTTTCTGGTATCACTTATATGATAAACCAGAAATTAATTTTAGTTCGTTATTGATTTACGGATTTTCTTGTAATTAAAATGGTGTCAGTAAAGAAATTATCATATCCCACCAAAGACATTTTCATGTAAAATCTTGCCAAGATGAAACCATAAGTTTCGCACTGTCAAAAAGTTATGAGATCTCATGTAGAGCCAAGCTTCTTACTCTACAAGCTCTAACTTCACAAACTCTACACCTTAGTCAAAATATGTGGGTTGGCCCTTTCATTACTACAAGAACTATTGTGTAACAGAGAATACATTTTTCACGTTACCGCCATGTGATGGTAGCGAAACGGCTAAGCCACATATTTTGACTAAGCTTTCCTCTACATGAGATCTGATAACATTTTGACAGTGCGAGCCTTATGGTTTATTCTTGGCAACATTTTACATGAAAATGTTTTTGGTGGGACTTCACTTCTTTTTATAAGTTGCTTGTGACATCTTCCATCCCCTAATTTAAAGGGTGGGGGGTGATATACTAAAACTCCGGAAATATTTATTTTATTATTTATAACGAGGAATCCATATATACATTTTCAGACCTCTAGCATCAAAATTTGCGGAACCCTCATACAAATGTTCATCCCCTAGTTTAAGGGTTAGGGGGCAAAATATCCAAGTTTTAGATTTTTTTTGTTGTTTTTGTACTAATACTAGCTTACATATAAATTTTCAGCTTTCTAGGACTTCAGAAAGTACCCTAGGGGTTTTGATGATCATCAGTGAATGAGCGAGTGAATCAGTTGCGAAATCGGGTTTTTTTAGATATCAATAAAATCTAAATTATAAGAGCTATGCAATTGAAACATTTAACATATAATTAATAGATCTACTATTGACATCATATCCCGAGAATTTCGTTTATCTGAGATATCCAAACTCAAGTTATGAGGGTTCAAAAAAGCGATGAAGCGCTTCGAAAAGGTAGTGCCTTTGCGCTTCGCTTGGCTCGTCTTGGCGGGAGCACTACCGTTCCCCAGCTTAAAAATCAAACGAGGGGCATAGTTATGGTACATATCGGAATATTGGAAATTCGGTAATCCCGAAAATCTTTTTAAAATCGCTCATATTCCGTTGTGATAAGAACGGCTTTTCAGAACTATCCACCAATTTTTTGTGTTGTTTCTTTTGGGAATTACGATACGCCTTACATACATGAGATTGCGTAAAATTATTTCCTATAAAGTTTGATATGCAGAGAGGAAAATGGGAACAAAGTTTGTATGGAGAAGCGGTCATGACTTCGCCCCTTTTTCTCTTAACTAGTCTAGCTTATTTAGAACGTATCTGTAGAAACCGTATTCCTTTAACAAATATTTTGCTAATACTATGCGATAGGTGGGTATAGGCAATTTATTTACATAAAAAAAAAACATCGGAAAAGATAACGGCTATTATAGCCAAAGAACACTTCATCATAAATAGATATTTTAAATTTTAACGCTGTTATGGTAAAAAATATTTATCATTCAAAATCGTCAATTCTACCACCAACATAACATCGAATTACTTTGCCTTTAATTAACATTCTCCTTAGTTTTTGAAGAATAAAGAGAGCCTTTACAACATGGTGTATGTTGTGAAATAGTTATTTGTTTTACAACGGGCAAAGTTGTTACCCTGATGTCTTGAAACCCTCGCAAAGCTCAAGATTCAACTTTCCGAACCACTCGCTGGCAGTTCAAATTCGGAATATTTCGCTTGCTCGGGTATCAATTTCAGCACGAGCGGTTAAACAAAAATTTCACCACACCAACGCAAGGAAAACACTAACTGTAACACATCAAACAAAATCAACCTTGATCAAATCCAAATTAACGTTATTAAATAAACGCAACTTCCTCATTAGTTCTTGAACAGCCAAGGGGGCTTTTACCAGCTGGTGTGTTGGAAAATCACTTTTGTACTTTCCGTCGTAGATGCATTTTTTTTCTTTTATGGCGGCAGTAAACAAGCGTACGGTCTAATGGCAAGCGAACACCAAAGCCCTGTCACCAAACTCCTACGGACGAACTTTTGAAATATTTGGCAGATAATTGAAGCATGGCTCTTTCTGTTGCTTTGAACTCTATAGTCTCTTCGTCGTCTTCGACAACATTCAAAGAATTCGAATGCTCCTGAACTGAATATTTATTACTGAACTGAAATGGATTCCGATGAAATATATTTTAGGGAAATTAAATTAATGTATGTTTACGACCGCTCTGGTCTAGTGGTTAGTAACCCTGCCGATGAAGCCGATGGTCCTGGGTTCGAATCCCAGTAAGGGAATGCCCAAATAAATTTATTTGTGCGATGAACACAGATATTTATTCCTGATTCATGGATGTTTTCTATGTATTTAAGTATTTGTATATTATATATATCGGTGTCTGAGTACCCACAACACAAACCTTCTTGGCTTACCGTGGGACTTGGTCAATTTGTGTAAGAATGTTTCTATCCTATAATATTATTTATTTATTACAGATTATCAGCTCGATTCGAACTTTAAGATACATCAAATATTAGGTCTAGATACGATATGGATATGTCAGAGTAAAAAGCGACGTTTTCGTTACTTTTGATACTGACATATACAATCCATATCGTATCTATATCCTAATATTTGACGTATCTTAAAATTCGAATCGAGCCGTACGTTTAAGCTGTGGTTAAACGATAAGATTATACCTACATTTGTATAAGTGAACTATTCTTTAAAATTTGCGAGAATCTCGTAGAAATGACGTATATGGTTAAAATGAGCCCGGGATTTAGATTTTGCATATCATTAGACATTGAAAGGCTTTACGGACCGAGTAGTGAAAGAATTCGGTATCAGTATTATCATGATGTAACTCTGGGACGAGTTTTATCAAATTTAAAATCCACATAATCCAGGCAGTAAACGAAAATCTTTCCCCCAACTAGCATCATCACTGCGTCACGTCAGTCGAGGTACATATAGTATAGCAAGCAATAACCTTACTTATTATCCTTTACGGCGAGCTAATGCGAGGCGTCTGTCAAACATCTAGAGCGGGTATAAAAAAAGGAAGTGCCGAGTCGCAGGCGCACGCGTCGGGAAAATCATTCGATCATTCGTAACGCTCGGATCGAACGCCCGTTCGGAAAACTGTTCCATTTTCAAAATGAAAATCGAATTACGAACTCGTGTGCCAGTGTTTATGTGCTTCAGGATTTTATAATGTGCGGACGAGTACGCCTTAAAGACAATTTTTCTTTTATTTAATTAGAAATTGCATTTTGCAATGGATTTTATGGATTGCCTGTGATTATTTATGTTTAAGTTTATTTGGTTGTGATCGTACTTTAATTTATTGAAGCAAGTTTATAAGAAATCTCACCAAGATGATGTCTAAGAAGCAACTAGCGTGCATGCTGGCACTTCATCTTGTATATCTCTTAGTTGGTGCCAGCATCTTCTACCACATAGAAAGTCCCTTGGAGCTACAGCAGAGGGCAGAAGACAAACTGGAAAGACTAGAAATCCAAAGTAAGTGGGCTAATAAGTATCGATAAGTATTCATATTCGCTTGGTGGCCTTAAACTAGTTGATTCTACATATCGATGTTAGAAAATTAGTACCTAAGTACTCGACGTGACATCTTAACTACGCGTAGACAGAAAATAACAACTTTAAACAAAAGACAATAAAATTAACGCTTACATGTATCTATTTAACAAATGGCTCCTGGTTTCAAGAATATGCGTTTGCTCAGTCAGATGCGATAAAAACCGAATCCAAATTTCTCTTCCAGACAAAATTTCCGTTAGGTAACATAGAACACAATCAAATACTTAAATGTTGTTACCTAATTATAAACGTGTAAAGTTTGCAGTTATATAAATTTATTGGTAGTGTTTGTAGGCGTTGGCGAATTCTCATTATATACAATAATTTCAGGTCCATGTACATAAACCATAACTGTTAAAAATATGTCAGTATAAATTCTTACACCTTCAGGATTCAGTGATGAAAATTTGATTTTAATTACCACACAACGATAAAATTTTAAATGTTTTAATTACCTACATACACCTGTCAAATTTTTCTTTCGGCGTTCCCTCTCTTGTCAGTTAATTTGTTTAATATAAACAAGTTAATGTATAAAACATGTGACCAGTAGTTAATCAGCAATAAGTGAATTAAATGCAACACTTCATGATATCTGTCCACTTCTGCACTGATGCAACTCCGTTTCGCAATGAAATGCCTGCCTATCGATCTCGTTAAGAGCTGGTTCTAAAAGGAGTTAACCAGTAAAGGCATTTTAGCATTAGCCATTGTAATTTTAAATTGCAAAATGATTATCCTAGATACTAGTTAGTTAAAAGCGAGACTCTAATTATGTTAGGACTAAGTGGGATTTTAAATAAAAACTACAGACATAAACTCCCCAAAATGTATCGTTATTACAAAAATGTAAAATGATAACTTGTGTATTATTACAAATACAGCTACAGTTATCAATTTCACATTACAAGGAAACCCAAATATTACCTAAAACTAAAAAAAGCCTAAATCATGAGTTAGATCCAGCCATTAAATATAACAGAATTGGCTATTGTTATTTTGACTTTTATTAAATTTTCAACAAAATAGTTAAAAGTTCGTGATTTGATTGCCCCACTAATAATAAATTTGATAGCATGATTTAATATTATTGCTACAGCATATAATAATATATAGTTAAGAAACACTGCATTTGTTGCGCGTAGAATCTGATGAAAATTAATAAAAAGCGCATTTGTTCTTAGTAGGTACTTTTATAAATAAAGCATAAACATAAATACTTGACATGGCTAATAATAACAACATCAATGATAAGTATAAAACTCGTAGCACTACGGGGTATTAATAAAGCCAGTATTTTGAATTAGGTACTCGTAATTTATATTCATCTGTACACTAGATAGTGACTGTATGTGATTGATTAAAGGTAAATAAGGTAAGTTGAGCTTTGTTTGACTTAAACAATCGCGGATTAGCAACTCTGGATGCAGCATTTTGTCAACCAATTTTCAATAAATTTAATGACGCAGAATTAAAATCAAAATGTATCTACCTAAATTATTAGGAAATGGACATACGTCTTTTGTAAAGATTCATCTACCCCGTCATTACTCGTATATCTATATCAAATTGATGGAAAAACAATACCAGGATTGATTGTACTCGTAATAACGACAGACGGATGATGTGGAAATATAGTACCTAGTGCCACAACGAATTGCTCACTGAAAGAAATATGTACATAACAGTAACAAAATATTTTGTTACTACTAAAACAAACATTTTGACTTGCGAATTAGCTTAAGTTCAGTTATTTTTTGAATAAGGTACTCAATATTTCGACAATTGTTTTTCAGTGCAGTATTCCTTTGAAATAGCCCAGGAACATTTACCACCGCAACAAAGATGCCACAATCGATTATGCACAATAAACATCTTATAACCTTCGTAATGAAAAGCGCAACACCTTTTCCCATTTCCTGAAGCATCATTCCACTACCCACGTCCATTGGTGCGTGTGTCTGTGTCACCCATTGTGTGTTTATTTCCACGACCGGGTAAAAAACGCGCCAATTGGCAACAATCAATTGACTACGTACAATTAACTAGAGTATTAGAAATAGCATCGTCTTAGTTGCGGCTTTATGCAGTGCACGCGATTCAAAGCAGCGTTCGAGTTTTAAAATCTGATCTTGATTGATTTTTTTCCCGAATTCATAGTTTTAAAAGGAAAAAGGTCCTGAATCCATTTGCATGTTTTTTTTAATGTTTGTTACCTGAGAACTCCGTAATTTTGTTTTATTGAAAGTGCACAAGTGCAAGGTGTGCCTATAATATTTGAAGAGTTCCCTCGACTCCTTATGGATAACATCATCAGAATTAGATTTTGGAAAAACTGGGACCAATCTGCAAGTATTCAAGGTGTTACAAAAATAGTAGGATCTGTTGAAGCGACATATTCGTTATCGTGTTATGATTAGAAAAAAGTAGAAGTGAAATATTTTAGACGCAAAAAATTTTTGGCCTTTGTAGGAGGGTTGGCCGACTTGGAAGACCTGTCCCGGAGAAAACGTAATGTTTTTCGCGTCAAAAAAACTTTTCTTCTACTTTTTCCTAATCAGAACACGATACCGAATATGCCCTTAAACGGATCCGAACTATTTTAGTTACAACTTGTATACCTATTTACAGATTGGTCCCATGTTTGCCAAAACCCAGTTCCGATGATGGAATCCATGAGGAATCGAAGGAACTCCTCAAATATTACACCTATAGTGTTTTTTGTATTTTCATCAACGACAAACATTTAGATTGAAAAAGTGACATGATGAAGTTGATGAATTGGAACTGCTGATGAAGACCAGAACAGAACATCTCAACGACACGTATTTTTATGTTTAGCGATATATTTTCTCCGTTAAGTTTAGTTAGCAAGTTACTTTGTTAAGCAACATTTTTGTTGAAAGTCGAAAGTTCTGATGATGAATTACTCCTCAAATATCAATAGCATGCTTATAGCGATTGTTTTTATCTAAAAATTAAGCATTTGCATTTTTAACAATGCCATCTGGTGAAATGGAACTGCTCATGAAGACCAGAATGGAACTCCTCCACTACAAGTATTCTGGGCTAATTTTAATAATATTTTAATTGTAAGTAATTTAAATAATATTCCAAAAAAAAAACTAATGTTTTTTTCTATTAAGTTCGTAGATAAGGCGTAAGTATACATTAACCGGACAAATATAAAAATAAAATTGGATTTGAAACTATGCTAGAATGTCAGATGAATATAAATCCAAGATGGGATTTTAAAAGTCAAAATGTCGCTCTAAGTCGGCGGGTCTAGGTATAAATTTGTATCATCTTACGGATATCCTTTATCAGAGCGACGTGTGTTCAACTCATTATTTATTTCTTAATAGTTACTTAATTATAAACTTAACATACTTAATAACAGCTTGTTAGCAAATATAAGTGACCCATATATAGCTAAAAACCGGTGCCGGTGTAATTTTGCCTCAATCACAATTGTAGGCAAAGAAAAGACAAATTGGAACCTAAATGCTGATTACATGCAGCATGTAGGTACAGAATTGAATTGCAGTCAAAAACCCAGATACCTACTATATCATATTCATATTCCAAATCTTTACCTTACTTTTAAGGTAATGTGGGGCAAGGGAAACAGTAAGAGGATTCCCTACAAGTGTTTCTCTTGCCCAATGTTTCTTTTACTCCATGTTAAGGATGACTCACGTTAGACCGGCCCGGGGCGGGCCGGGGCGTCCAGCACTTCGGTTTCTATGAGGAGTGTTAGTGATCACGTGATGCTCTCTATAGATAACGAAGTGTCGTACACTCCGGCCCGGACCCGGGCCGGTCTAACGTGAGTCATTCTTTACCTTACATCAAAACATAAAATACTCGTACAAAGGAATTAAATCTCGTATTAAAAATTGCTACAAAATCAACAATGTCATGCACAAACTGACTAATCGCGGTCCAGGCACGGTAATATAATACTATCACCATTCAAATTAAGCCAACAACAATGTTCGTGGAAAATTAATATTACACAGAAACTACAAAACAGACAACCAATTTCACGTGTTAATAAGACTTCCAAATCATAAATGACATGTAAACAAACATTTTTTTCAGTGTTAATAAAATTCTACTGCCGCGTTTTGTGCGTCTTGTTATTATTTTTTCCATCTGTTCTCGTTATTATTTTTACATTATTATCCGAAACAACTAAACACGACACAAGTGCAACAAGGAGTTCGTTTTGACTGGGTCGAAAGGTGTGCAGAGTTGCTTGCGTATCATCATCACCAGGCTAGGCCAGTGGCCAGGGGTCGTGGGATTGGGTAACGATCGGCAGCGAAGAGCTGGCCATCACCAGCAGCACACACGTCCACAAAAAGACGTGGAATGACCTCTCCACATCGGTGGGGAGCGACCCGCTACGTCCGCCGCAGCCCAATGGCAGACACGGCCACTCATACCTCCCGCCAGGGAGGTATCGAAAGACATCCAGTCCAGTCCAGTCCATCATCATCATCATATCGGCCCTTTATCGCCCACTGCAGAGAATAGGCCTCTTTTCCAGTGCGCCACTTCCTTGCGTATAAGGACCGCATAGTACGCTGGGTCGTACTCGTATATATTTGTTGGCCACCGACGTGGAAAGTATAAAAAAGTCGAATAGTTTAGGAGTAGATATCATTAAGATATTTTAGCTGTTCTATGAAATTAAATGTAGGTATTTTATTAACAGCTGCATAATGATAATGGTTTAATCAACTTTTTCTTATAACTCGTGATTACTTTCCCCTCGAAAGCTCTTATAAGCCTGATTTTATGGTATTTGAATTTACCAATTATGCATTTGTGTAGTAATAAGCCATTTCCATGATGGACCGTCTACTTGCTAAGCAAGTTCTACTAACAGAGCGCGGTACAACTTTTCTCCAAAAAAACTGTGCAACCATCTTCCCTTAGACAACGAGACAAAATAACAAAAAGAAAAGGTTGAATCATTCTAATATTTCTTAAAAAACAACTTTCAACCGAATGTATGTAACCGTAGAGGATATGTCTCGAAGTTTTTATTAGGAAGCTACTTAAATAACTGTGTAGTGTGCATATTTTTTGTTTTATTAATCTACTGTGGCACTATATCGATACTCTACATATTTTAGTCAGAACTGCACATTTTAGGCATAATGTAGTAGCAATAATGATAACCTATTGTCGATACCGCCCGTAAAAGTATTCTTGTAATACAGAAAAGTATTTCTATGCTATAATCGGCTATGTTTTTCACGTTTTAATGAATTCCTATTAGTCCTTATTTGGCAGTCTTCAATCAGACTAACTAGCTAATTTCATGCCAATAAACGCCACCATTATGTTTCAATTAGGATACTTCATCTCTATAACGAGTTAAACCTATTGAAGGAGTGCTTGCATTAAAAATTATTTGTCATGATAGTTTTTATTCTTCGATTTTTCTGTATATCGATAGTCTGTGTTTTTGGACTTTAATTTGTTTAACATTTGTCTCTAAAGCTGTCAACATAAGAAAACTTAAATATGTTCATTAAACTTGACCTCTATTTAGGTATCATTTAGGCAACCAATACGCTAGATACAATTAAACAATTAGACACACAAGTATACAATTAAAACTAAAATATAACTCCACGTAAATCTTCACCTACTTACATTTTGTACATCTAATCTACGTGTAACCAGATCAGAATAGGCATAAGTGAGTTTCTTTCAAAATCAGTCTACACTACAATGTAACAGTGTAATCGCTTTACGAACAGTTAATTACTTATTAAATTGATCATTGTTCCTTGTACAGGGCGTATTATCTTTGTTTTACACCAGCAATTTTCTAATCGAGTGAGTGAGAGGGAGAACTCGAACGATCAAAGGTTTTGACGCAAGTGGCCATACCAAGCCTCGTTAACTAGTCAAATTTATGTATTATTGTCAAGACGACGGGATAATAGGCAATTATGTCACTAATGTATCATAGAAAATCCACCGTCTGTAGAGAAGACCATACACCTAAAAATGCTTGCTTTGACACCTAAAAATGCTTGCTTATTGAAACATTTTATCTTCTGTTTGAGCTCGCTAGGGTGGTCTTGTTATACCCATACCTATTCTATGCTTTACCACATCCGGTTAATGAAAGTACTTAACAAAACTACAAATTGATCGGTATATTTTATTTGAAAGATTTAATAATATAAAAAAATAACCCCTTACATTTCATGAAAGTGTCAAAAGGTCCTCTACGTGTTGATTCCTGCTCCGAGCACGCCTCCCAAAGGTCCGGAACACCATTGTTACGTGATGGGAAAGATATAAAAAAGTGTAGCACTTATATTTGTAGTAGTTGTAGTAAAAACGTTCGAAAAGGCAACCTCTATATTTGCAGTAGGGTCAAAAAAATTATCGTTGCCTTGTTTGCGACCACTCTGTCACGCTTGTATCTATATCTTCTATTAAATAAATACAAATGTCGAATGCTATTGTATGTCTTTTTAGCTGTAGATTATATTTTACATGAGAAAAATTTTAAACAAAATTTCAGACAATACAAAAAGCTCCACTCCGTCACAATTTTTGGGGACAAAAAACAAGACAACGAAAATTTTGACCCAGTTTTCCGGATTAAAATTCGGATTCCGGTTTAAGAGACTTACATTTTAGTGTCGATCCTGTTCACGTCTACTGAATCATCTTGTACAAGTACCTACTATACGTCAAACCCGTGACAAGTAAGACGTTAATACAATCATAGAGCGTATGTTAACCAATGTTAACTATCGAGAGACATCACCAACATATTGACTGTTCTATCATTTCAGTGCGCTTTAAATGAGTGTAAAACTGTAAATATACTTACCTACTTAAAATATAAAACTTGAAAGCTTAACTCAGAAGATATCGATTTCAAAATTACAATATTTCAATGAAATCGTAAAATAATCAGTTGCAAAGAGATGCTTCCTTCTAAAACATCCTAAAAACAAGCATAGCCAAGAACATTTACCCCCTTATTCATAAACGTGTACTAAAGTTACGATGCCGCTAATAATCGTTTGTGCCCTGTTTGTGCCGCTAATAAACGATTATTAGCGGTATCGTAACTTTAGTACACGTTTATGAATAAGGGGGTTAAATTACATCTTCAGGCTGAACGAAAAGTGTTGTTATTATGTACCTATGTAAAGGGTGTTTATTTAGTAACCTGCAATAATTTACGGGCTGATAGGGCTGATATATAGGTATAGGTCATATTGAGCAACTTTTACTATGGGTCCAATCCGGAAGTCGCGAAAAAAAAAATTATTCTCTCATAGAAAATGTCAAGGTCAGACAGCCAAAATGTATGAAACAGCCAATTTTTTTTCGTGATTTCAGGGTTGGTCCCATGGTAAATGGTAAATTATTGCAGGTAACTAAATAAACAGCCTGTTTTTTTCAATAGTCTAGTACACTGAGTACACCCGCCCTTTGAGGAACTACGAGTAGAACTTTTTGTGTAAAATTGTCCTCTAAATATTTATTTGTTTGTTTAATACAGTAATGACTCAATACGAGTACTGCTGATTGACGTTGAAAAGGTTAATGAACTCAGAAATAAGGTAGGTAAGTAATATAAATATGTAATCAAAATCCATTTATTCTATTACAATTAAATTAATTAATACTGCCACAGAAATACCAAGTAGTCATTGTACTCATCATATCCGCGCGTTTTCTAACTGTAGAACTGTCAAAGAAACTTAAACTCAGTCGGTAGGTCACTTGGGAGATTACAATTGATTTTTTTAGGGTTCCGTACCCAAAAAGGTAACGGGACCCTATTACTAAGAGTCCGCTGTCCGTCCGTCTGTCCGTCTGTCACCAGGCTATATCCCATGAACCGTGACCATGAAATTTTCACAGATGATGTATTTCTGTTGCCGCCATAACAACAAATACTAAAAAGTACGGAACCGTCGGTGGGCGAGTCCGTATATTTTTCCTGGATACACTTTTTTTATCTAATCATCTGCCACTGTATATAAAATTATTGTACAGCGAATATGGTGCTACTTTCCCGCACGTGTGCGGGAATGAGCACTTTCCGTGCATATGTCGAAACTTTAAAGAGCCATATGTACTGTAAAACGTTGCACGATACACGTGGGAATAGGTAATTCCTATTTTCTACACTTGTAACGTAAATAACTATTTGTTAATATGATGTTTCTTTTTGTTTGTACCTGCCGTGATTCTTTTCCTTTGATGGTCTCATCGGAAGATCAGCGCTGGAAGTCGCCAGCAACAGAACTTAATTATTTCTATATTTTCCTTATATTATGTAAATTGTCTCGTTTTAGTTGGTGTTTATAAATAAAAATATTTCCATTCTATTTTTACAATCATAATCAATAAATTTCCTTCAAGCAAGTAAATAAATTTGTAATGAATAATTGTTTCTAAGTAAACTGGCATCTACGATCAGAGGAGGTTTTCTTTTGATGAAAGCCACATGGTTTACAGCTTCCTTATAATAGGCAGTCCGTGATTACATATTTAATAAACTTTTCTACATTATTACTCAGAAAAGCAAGAAAACGATGCATTAGTACTATTTAAATGGCACATACATGACTATTATAACTCGGGCAGTTAAAATGCAGTCAGTATTTTAATTTTCACATCAAACATAATTCATATTTTAAACTCGCAGTCATTACTAAAAATAACATCACATTCTCTTAAATATGTCACATATGTTTTAATGTGGGGATTAGCATACGTCAATTCGTGTGAAAATGTATGTTTATGACTGTAATTAGACGTTAATGATCTAAAGTCATGTTAATCAGTCACATTGTCGGATTAGCGAAAGGAGGAAACTTCTTCGATTTTATGTTATCTTATAATGACAAAATTGATATTAAATTTTTACCTGTATCCTTATTAAATACCAGCGGGCCCGGGGAACTTCGCACCGCCAGTCAGTAAATGTCTTAATTTTTGATATCTCAGCCAGTCAGTCAGTCCTCATTTACAGTAATATATAAAAGAGCATTCTTACTAGCATTAATAGGGGCACTTTATAAAATATCTTTGGATAAACAATACCTATGTGTTTCAATGTAACTAACAGGGACCAGCCGTCTTGCATCTCACAGGAAAAAAAATCTCGACGACAGCAATAGCCAAGACGACTTTTACTTCAAAATACATGTCCGCCTTCTTTAATTTTGTAACGATTTTTTTTTCGTGATTTTTCTGATATTCTCCTAATAGGGGCAGAGACGAATCCAAGAAATCCAAACCCAACTTTCTTTTTATAAAATATTATCAATCGTTGTCTTACATATCTTAAAAAGATTAAAATTGGATACTATGTATTTATGTAATGTTTAAACTCAATGCTGTCATACAAACTTACACAACGTCCTTCCGTTTCTTGGCAACATATCTTACAAGATACATGATATTATGTATATAACACTATATATATATAAGTTAGTAAAATATAATAGTTTACGTGGGACCGAGACTTGAGGTTTTATTTAATTTGTCTAAAATAGGGATAAACTTTCAACTGTTTTAAATGAGTTTTTGTTTATTAAAAATAGTCAAAAACGCGAATAATCGTTCTTTTTTGTTTTTTCTTTGGTGTCATGACTGTTCATAAACAATTAAATTTATCTTAGGAAACAAGTCCATTGTTCATGATAGAATATTGCCCCCGTAGGCAAAGGAAACATGACCAATACACAGCACGTAGTCATGATTAATAGCAAAGTGACACAGACCTGAATTAAGCGCAGGTAATGGTTTAGTGATCTAATGTGAACGTGTGGAAAATTCAAAATACGCGTTTAACTCATCGAACAACCGGTACTCCCCTTTTGTTTCGAGAGCCCAGGATGCTTTTAGAAAATCACACTAAAATACCTACTCAAGGAATACAGACCATATACATATTTATTGCATATACTATAACGTCTAACAGGAAACACTGAAATCACGAAAATTAAATATTGTTCTCACGTTTTGGCTGATTAGGCAGCTGTGTGGCTGATGATAGGTAGATAGGTACTGTATAAAATGTGGTTCGGATGTTTTTTTTATAGCATTCTCTGTTTTTAATAGGTACCTAGTTTGTCCGCAAATACCTAACAGTAAAAACTACAAGTGTTTGTGAACATACTCTTAAGGAAAATCCTGCGTATGTCTTGGTCTAATTGGATCACAATTGCTCACTAATGGAGAATAACTGGGCAAGCACCTATATACATAAGGAGATCCAGACGTAGAATTGGCATTCGATTGGTTGGGCATATCCTCAGGAAACCTGAAACCTTCCTATTCCGTGGCCCTGTTCTGGTAGCTGGGGTTTGATTAGCGGCGTACACCCTCCTGTACGTTGTATTGGCTATTCGGCTGGCTCTCAGTATAAACCGATATGGATTTTCCGGTGTCAGGATGAGTCTAGGTATTAGCAGACATGGATAGGTAATCAAAAAATGCCCCTTGGAAAATTATGTTGCCTGTTAACATGGCTCGAGATCTGGTTTTTTGTTGGAGGAAAATGATGCCGAAACGTACGTGATATACGTTAAAGAAAACAATAACATTAACATAATATTAATATTTTCCCTATGTTAAGTGTGTATATATTCTTACAAACTAACTCAAATTTCAATTGTAAGCTATTAAGTAGGCCGCTTTGTATGAAACAGGGAAAATTTACAGTTACACACAACTCATACAGAGATGAGGAAGTATATTTTGGTGGGCTCTTTTGGGGTCAGGGAACTGCTTATACTTATTAATACACTTTACGTATATACCGTACGTACTATAGTGTCGGGCCAAGATAACGCACAAACACAGACAAGACGTAACAAAGTGTAAAAGTGCCATCCTGTCGAGACCTGTGCATAAGCTTAGACGGATTCTAAAAGATGTTAGTATTTATTGCGGAAACTTGATTATGTTTACGGGGAGCAGGTACATTGTTGGCACAGATTGTTCAATTGGCAGATGAGGTTCGTCAAGGTTCTAGGTAAATATATAGGGAAGGAGGTTATTGATTTCGATTGTATATCAAGTGAGTTTTATGTAAGGTATATACGTACCTCTATGTTTGCATAGCAACCTTAACCTAACCTGCCCTTAACGAATGTCTCATGATTACACAATATAAAAATATATTAAATGGGTCCCCTAATTTTTATAAATATAATAACGACAATAATGTTTCTTCTGCACAAATTTGACTTAAAAGTATTTCAGTTAAAACACATTAGAACTAAAATAAATCTGTAGCTCCCGTAGAATTAAATCCACTAAGAGCTAACCTAATTATCTGGCCTGAATTTGCTGAGAAAATGGATGTTTCTCTTCAACCGAAGGGTTATCGCTTTGGAATTAGAGTACTAGAACAGTTAGTTCATAAAATTCTATAAATAAAACTACTTTAAAACTGTTCGGGTGTATCAAGCAAGCAGTTGAATCATAAAGAGTAACATTTTTAAATAGGAAATGTATTAGTTGAGCGTGACCTCAAACCTTGTGCATGTTTATGCGATTCTGACAATTCAATACTCAGGCCCTGTATATCCAATTGGACGAGGAATTCCCCGAACGGCAAATCCCTATAATTCCTGTATAAATTATTCATTGAGTTGGTATAAACTATTGGCTAAGGGTATTGAATTTTGGTATCCAAATAAAGTTCAGGAAGAGTATTTAGTTCATTATTTTATCAATCTGAGTCCATCCCGCCATGCATGAGATCAGTATTTGTGTGTTTTTTTTTAATTGGCAACAGCCGATCTGCAATCGAAGATTACACGGAAATTTCTAGATCTGCATTAAAATTCCGCTGTCACCTGAGGAAGACATAAGGAAAATGGAGGCCAGTTCAGCCAAACGTCCTAGGCTAGCTTTGGAACTGACCAGAATTCAAATTAGGCTTTCCTCTTTGAAGATAGCGAATTGTGCAAATTCAAAATTTGCGAACTGATAGTATGACCTTGACCATATTTAAGATTTGCTAGCACAATGGTGATAAGAAAAGAAACAAAAATTAACAGGGCAGTTTTCAAGAACCCTTCTTTTAAATTTCTCGTTTTCACCAATTTTTTTTACACGTTTTCAAAGATATTTAAAGAAACCTTACCTTATCCTATTATAAGTACGCAGTTTCAGAGCAAAAAGAGTACGTAACTACGTTTGTATAGAGAACCGAGCTTGCTGTGGGACTTTTAGCGCTATTTGCACCCTCACACTGACCCGGGGTTAACCGGAATTTGACACTGGGTTAACGGTTTACCCGCTAACCATCCCACTAACCCGGGGTTAAGCGGTTATAAGTTTAACCAAGTGTCAAATTGTACAGGTAACCGTGGTAATTCCAGGTTTAATCGGTTAGCCCCTTAGGTTAGTGGAATGGTGCAAGTGGCGCTAAATCATTTTAAGATTAATTTAAAATGTACAAATTTTACTCTGCAGACCTATTTAGTATTCTAACTGTAATGCGATAATACTGGTTAAAGGCTATTCTAAAAATAAAATGATAACCATAAGTAATATAAATAATAAAAATATTTAGCATTAGCTTCGCAGTTGTATTACGTTTCAAAAGGAGTTTAATTGACAATGTAAGCACAATTTGTCGCGCGAATGTCAACACTCAAAGTAAATACGGCTGAGGCCGCATCGTGCTTTCAGAATTAGCCACTGATATGTCCCCTGTGGGTATTAACATATCTGATCTCAGTTCCTGGTAAAATTTACAAGGTAAATTTTCGACTGTTAAAGTAGGTAAGTATAATTATAAACACGGTAACGGGTTCACAACCAAAAGCTACATACTTAATAAGAATAGTAAGGTGTAAACCGAGGGACGAAAAGGACCCATTACTAACAAGATATTTCGAGTGGAATACCTAAAAAAAAATTAATCAGATAGGGTGCCATTCGCCCGAGTTAAACATTCTACTTTTCGTTTCGAATAAGAGGAATGTAAAATACATGTGTATTTTATAAATAAATATTAAAAGCTTAAACTTGTAATTACATGAATATTTTCACTGAACAATTTAAGTAACGAAGGATCGTTATTTATGGAATCCGGAGTTAAATATTGCAATAGATTTTTTTTCATTGCTAATTGTAAAAAATACTCGGTAGTAATGAAAACAAAACACGATCCCTAGCAGTATGTCACGAACATCAACATGGTAATTTAAGAAACAATCAAGCAAAAACTCTTGCAAACATCGAGGTTATGAAAACCATGTAATTATAGCAATGTCACGATCCTAATACTTACAAGAGCAGTAAAAGTAAATATAGGAAAGGGTGACTAGTAAAATAAATAACAGTTGCATTACTAGCTCGTCAAAATAAAGTCAACTTACCATATGCAGTATAATACTACACTTTTTCACATTAGAGTGCACTCCATTTTATATAATTTATTTTTATATATTGAAATACCATTATTTTAAATAACGTAATAAATGAAATACTACTGTTATAATAGCTAATCACGTGTACAATGCTGCATTCACATGCGGAAAATAAAATTTAGTAGTATGTCAATCGGTCCTATTTTTATGAAGATCAAAAGTTAGTAGCTGTTAGTAGCTTCAAATCTAAGCTGAAAGCACACCTGATAGCTCAACAGGGTATTGCTGCCTAAGGGCATCATTCTACATAGCCTCAGTTCCTAAATATGATTAACACCCAAGTAAATATCTGGTTACTGCAATATAATGAACTCGCATGTATAATGTATAATATGTGTACCTTAATAGCTGTTATTCATAAGTATTTATATTTTATATTGCCTTTTGATAATTGATTATTTATTATTATCTGTCACACAAATCGCGCAGTATGCCGTTCCGCTCACCTCACTGGCTCCACAGAAAACCAGCGCCGTTGACAACGCTTAGTCGTGCCAACTGCAATGCTGAGTGGAGACCATTTCAGCCTCACATCCTTATCTGTTCTGTACTATTCAACTTCCACTGTTTCTTTTTTTTTTTAATTCTTGTTGTTGTTAATGTATTATCTTCTTTGTAATAATTGATGTGTTGTCTGAATAAATATAATTCTATTCTATTCTATTCTAAAAGTCTATGCGGGACCCGGGGAATGACGCCACAATACTTTTCATTTCATTACTCTAATTTTTTTCTATAGCTATTTAACTATAACATTAAGCATTATCATTGAACAAGTGGCTAACTTTTTCTATCTGGGCAGTATTGTCGACCAGAGTGGGGGAACGGAAGCCGATATTGAAACTTGGATAAACAAAACCAGAGCCGCTTTCAGCCAGCTTAAACCGGTGTAGAACTCCTCTACCCTAACGAGAAAAAGAAAAGTGAGGATATTCAATTCTAATGCCGTGTTATTGTATTAGGTACGGATGGTTTATCCACAAATAGGTAATAATAATACAAGTGTTTGTGAACAAATGCTTAAAGGCAAAGGTTCGTATATTTTGGTTTGGGTTTATTGGGTAGTGGATGGGAGGATGTTACCCAAAGTGCCCAAGATCGGAGTCAGTGGTAGAATATGATTCGAGCCCTACACTCCAACAGAGGGTAACGGGATGAAAAGAAAAAAAAGAAGATATCATTAAAATAAGTATTAAATAGCATCATTAGCATTTGATTTTTTTTTCTGAAACAACGAACAAATGCTCCGTTAGCTCAGTGACACAAAATGAGACTTGACCTCCGATACAAGAGAGCGCCACTTTTCTGGATCCTGCACTTCTTCTTGCCAATTCTTGACTCGGAGTTCGCTCAGATTTGCCTCCACCATAGCGTTCCAGCGATACCAGGGGCATCCGAAGGCGGACTTTCTCCTGCCAAGCGGCCCTGGTACGCTTTTAACTAACAAATACGATAATCGACAGAAGTGGGTGTCCTATTTGGCTGGTTTTGCCGAACGTCCTTGATGCTGCTCTTGACAGTGACTGCAACCTCGAAACCACAATGAAATCAGCACAATATCGTAAATAGGTTTTATGTTCAAGTAATGGTAATCACGGGACAATGAAGACACTCCTACAAACCGCTATAAAACGGATCAATAGGACATTTAGAATTAAATCTGAATAATTACTTCCGTGACCGCAAATGACCCTTTGACGGCATTTAATTCAATAATTTTGAAAATACATCAGTTAATGATGCGTGTCTAGTAAAAATACATTCTATAGAATTATCTTCGATATGCGTCTTTCGTACAAGTATATTGCGAATGCGAAATAGTTTAAATTGTGAATTTTGGTCCATATAAAAAGTGTACCTAGGTATTTAAATTTGAACGTAGTTGTCAAGCATCAGCTTTAGTGAAAACAATGCGATTAAGAATTATATCCACTTGTGATTAAACAATTGCACTACAAATACAATGCTGAAAAAAATCTAATCTTTAAACACTTGTTACCATGTTTACTTTAAAGTACTTCATAGTCTATAGTGTCACATGATTCACAACCATTTGCTTCAATTAACTTCAAGTTAGTCCGCTTATCGGGGTAAACTATTTGTACATTGCCGATGTACGTTCTCTCAATAGCTTCATGATCCGAAGTTCTTAGCTACTTTCCATTTCAAGGTCACAAAAAAACTCACTTTTTTTGCTTGTAAACAGTGAGATTCTGCCAGGTTTTTATAGGAATTAAGCCAGTCAAAGAATCGATTGTATTCAGATCACCGCGAAGAATTCAACTAGGTAATTTGTGTGGAACCGCGCGTAAAATTGACATTTGTAAGAAGTGCAAGAAGTAATTACTGCCCTATATTTACTTTTTATCGGTTTTTAAAACCTTTTTGTTAGCTAATCGTTTAGTACCTGCCTACTTAATTAAGCTAGTTAGATTTACTTAGTTGAAGCGTTACTATGTTTAGATGAATTACCTACCCGTTTCATTGCGGCATAAATTACGACAAAGAAAGAATACAAGTATTTGTCATTTATAAAACATGCTTTTTTTTTTTAGCTTAACGAGGGTGCGGAGTGTTAGGGTCGGCAATGCGCAAGTGACTCCTCTGGAGTTGCAGGCGTCCATAGGCTACGGAGACTGCTTACTATCAGGCGAGCCGTATGCTTGTTTGCCACCGACATAGTAATAAAGAAAAGTAGATAATAAAATATTTAGACTGAAATAAATAAACCCAAACGTAGTTATTGCAATTTATCTGTAAAAACCTCTCGACATCATTCATCGCCATCCATACATACAAGTATTATTATTGTATTGTAATATTGTAATAAAACTAAGTAGGTATTGACTACTTGAAATATTCAGCAATATTAATATTTTAACAAGCGATGTTCTACTTAAATGAGAAGAAATTAGTCTTAATGGTCAGTAAGTAAACGTAACGATCATTTGTCTTGATGAGCTTGACATGTGCGCATGCAAATTTCTAACATTTCCTGATTGTTTAGGAGTGACGGCATTGATAAGAGTACGTCTAATGATAGACTTTAACTTAGATGCATACTCGTATGTATGAGATGGTTACAAATGATATGTATCGTAGGTATGTCAAGAATTATTAAATTTACGTTTAATTTAGATTTTAGAAATCGGCATATTCTGACTCCGATAAGTTTACATTGACTTGGCAGTGACTAATGTATACATATATACATTGTCCCAATAGAAGTGCTTTACTTAACTTAGCACTAAAACTTAGCTTGGAGGCCAATTTAAACTTACATTGTGAAATCAAAAATAGATAGAAATAGATATTGTTTTGATGATGAAATATAAATTTGAATTAGCATCTTGGTCGAACTCCAACTAGTTTCATCAGATATAATTTGACAGTCGAAAATCATAAAAAAATATCATTATAACCTCCAACCAAGAATACTTTGATATAAAAAATCACCAATTAGTTATCAGTGATAACTGATATGTAATTCAAAATTTCTCCTTCAAATTTTCAGATCTCCTCTACGAAAACTACATTCCAAACGACCCTGAGAAGCAGGATGTCATCCTTCGCAAGCTCTCCGACTACTGCGGCAAGAGCGTCTTCAACTACACGACGGAAGACGCAGAACCGCCCATCAAGTGGGACTTCTATCACTCGTTCTTCTTCTCTTACACTGTCGTCAGTACAATTGGTAAGTAAATGGTAGTTTTCCGCTGTATTTTAATCAATTAACTCAGACTCCGATCTGTTACTTCGGAGCTCAGGGTTTGAAATGATTTATTTTTGTAATAAAATCCTCAAATACTACAAATAACTTACAAAATCGAACTTACCACCACCCCTGCCACGCCACACACCCTGCCACGTACCATGCCCGTTACTCCGAAGGACAGCAGAGGCATAACTATGACATCACTTTGGTAGTGGATTATTGTAGGCTATGGAAGATTGTTACTTAACAATCTTCCATAGCCTACAATAATCCACTACCATCAGAGTAGCTGTAAGCCTATTTGCAACAGAAATGATATAATTTTTTAAATAACCTAACTTTGTTTAAATTACTTCCAGGTTACGGCAACCTGGCGCCGACCACTCATCTCGGCCGCATTCTCATGATCTTCTACGGCCTATTCGGTATTCCCATCAACGGTATCTTGCTCGCCAACCTTGGCGAATACTTCGGATTGCAGGTGAGATATCGAGCACATATTTATGAAGAACATGAAAAATACAAACTGTCTCTACAAATTGTAACTGCTAATTGGGAATAGAAAGTCGTTTAAGGTAAATTTAGAAATGCATGACATAGACCCAATGTATGACATTTTTACAGGAAGGTAGTTTATTTGCGAAGATAACTTTTATTGTTGTAGTATACATTTTTCCTTTTTCAATGCAACAAGTAGTAAAAGAAATCTCCAATGATAAACATAAAAATCTATTTTATCTGTAACTAATAGGAATCTTTGAGACTTTGTGACCAATTTTTGCGTAACTTTTGCATAATTTTTGGTAAACTTTAATATAAGCTTATTATTGGGTGTTGCGGGCATTTAAGTGCCACGTCGATCAGTAATCTGTTGTAATGGTCCTTAGTTCATTACTAATGCTAATATTACGTTAGATGGGGTAAGAGAAATGCTCGTAAGGAATCCTCATATTTTTTATTTTGCCCCGAGAAAAATAAACTAAGAGAAACCTCTTAACCCACGTGTACTGTAACTTGTTATAATACCGCCTTAAATGTGTAAATACTTAAAACAACGACAGTTTTCCATATACATTTCGCCAAACACAATCACGCCAAAATACTACAACGCCTTTACTAAAATATGAGCAAAGCTATTATTGTCGTCAATTGTAACACCATTTGTTTCTAATTTATGTTTTCTTCCAATTTCAGCTCATCTCAGTATATCGCAAATACAAAAGACGGAACGAAAAACGAGCGAACAACTTAGGCTATTTCTTTCATAACCTTGGCATGCTGGGTCAGATCTTCCTGTATCTGGTCCCAGGTTTCCTGTTCTTCATTTTCCTACCCGCCTGTATCTTCGTGGTATTTGAGGGGTGGGACTACGTTGCGTCTATCTACTATGCCTTCGTTACACTCACGACTATTGGATTCGGTGATTTAGTTGCAGGTAACTATTCTAACTATTATGAAGAATTTTTTAGGAATATTACATTTACTTGGAACAAATGCGAAATCTTGTAGCGGTACCTACCGTAAGACTACTTAACTGTAGCCCAGAAGAACAAGTAATGGTCCAAAAATTACACAAAATATAAAAATGAAGCTTTGGAATACCAAAACCTATAAATATTGGAATACCTGTAGTTTTTTGTTTTGTCTGATTTTTTTTTTCAACACTGTAATTATATTGTCTAAGATTAAAGTCTTCAGTTAGAGTTAATTATAGACCTTTTGTAGTATAACTCTCAGCTGAATTAGGAGCTTTTTGTACTAGGCATAGTTAAAAGGTTTTATAGATGATACATTGACAACTGACAACCCAAAGATTAAACACTTAATTTCCTAGCGGGCTCGACAGCAAATGGCTTTTCTTTACTTACAATTATTCGTGTCATATTTTTAGGTACCGTCAACAATGGCTTTGCAAACGGATATTTCATAACTTACCAAATATTCCTAATATGCTGGATTACCTTCGGCCTCGGCTACATCGTGATGCTGCTGGGATTCATAACCAGTGGCATGAGATCAGAATCCGTCCATCGCTTGGAGCAAAAATTCGCTAATCAGTTCAAATCGACACAAAATAAGATCCTTCAAGGCTTTACCAGGGATATGGCCGTGATAAGGAAGATCATAAACGAAGCGAACCTAATAAAACTAAAGGTTAGTTTATTTTGATAAAGTCGTCAATTTCATACTTTGTAATAAAATATCACAGGTTTACTTTGCCTGGTTTACGCATGATTATACGCCTCAATACTTATTTAGTACCTTAAAAACCGATTTATCTCAATTTCATTTATTTTTTAATAGCTGTCTTATATCTAAATTTATTTTTATTTCAGCCAGTGTACGTAGATACAACACCTCGTCTAATAAGAAGTGCTAGCTGTCCTAATCTGACCTACGATGTGGAACCAAGAGGTCCAATAACCAAAAGGAGAAGAGCTAACTCCGAGAATATTTACTTATCAACTAGAGATATTCTGCGAATTCAATCAGATACAGATTTACTTGGGATAGATAAAGATAAAACATTTAGCGCAACTGCTATCGTCAAACCAGCTGAGTTATTAGCAAGAGTTGTTAATGTTTTGGGTGGATTCGAACCACAAGAGCAAGAAAGAGGCGTCCACATGTTTAACGATGAGGAGATTTTGGCAAGTGAAAAACCACCAATATTCAGTATTGGCCAAGATATAATTAGAAATTCACCGAAAAGGACGAGAGCTTGCAGCGTAGCCGTTCCCAATTATAAGAAGGACTCTGTTCCTACGATAGATCATGAATTAACCTGGACAAATGGAGATACAGCAGATAAATTTAGGAAAGAGGCTAATATTAGGACAGGCAAGCTATCTCTTCCTGAAGGTGGCATTACAGTCAATCCTGTCCAGGAAACACAACCTAAAAGTATATTATCAAAAATATTCAGAAAATCAAGTTCCACTGAAGATCCTTCTGACTACATTAAAAATTCCATGAAGGGTAGAGTCAGCATAGCCCAGGGAGTTAATGAAAACATTACTAGTAAGCCGAGACGTGGAAGTATTTTCCCATCATTTAATATAAACGAAGAAGATGATCAAGCTCAAGCTTATAGAGAGAAAACGAAAAGAGGCCGGCGCAGTATTTTCCCTACATTTGACTTTTCTGAAGAAACCGACGAGGATGAAGCTGCAATTAAAAGGTATCAACAGAAAAAGAGGCACAGTATATTTCCTACATTCGATTTTAATGAAGATGCGGATGAAGATGCTGGCCAAGCTTACAGAGAGAAAACAAGAAGAGGCAGGCACAGTATATTCCCAACGTTTGATTTCAGTGATCCCGAAGAAGACATGGCTAATAAGTATAAAGAGAGCACAAAGCGGGGTAGGCGAAGTATTTTCCCTACGTTTGATTTTAGTGAGCCTAAAAATAATGACGATAATGACGACACAATAGATGAACATGAAGTTCAAAAGTATCAAAATAGGACGAAGAAAGGACGTCTTAGTCTTTTCCCAACCTTTGGAAAATCTAAGAAAAACGATGAGGAAGACGTTATACCAGATAATTCCGAAGAAGTTTTAGATTATAAGCATAAAACAAGTCGCGGTCGTCTAAGTTTGTTCCCCACATTTGGTAAACACAAAGCCAGTACTTCTAGTGAACCAACAAGCGATTTAGAAGCTAGTATTAAAGAGTATCAAAGGCGAATAGGACAAGGACGTGCAAGTTTATTCTCGGGTGATAATGAAGACGATAATTTTGATAGTGAATTGGAGAATTACAAACAAAAAACTAAGCGAGGCCGCGGCAGCATGTTCGACCCCGACGTTAACTTATCTAGTCTTCCCGAGACGGAACAAGTAGAAGTATTGGAACAAACGAGCGTAGCAGACTTGCTACGCGCTTTAGCAATGCTGGAGACTCCTGATCCTGGTAGTTCTACCAATAGCGTGGAACCTACAGGTATTTTAGACCTGCTAACTGGAGGTGGTCCACCGCCCGCTTCGACTAGGAGGCGAGGTTCAATAAGACCAGAATTCACTCTTCCATCTATTCCGGATCTACCTCAACGCAAACATGAACCACCGTCTGAAGCTACGGAGTCGGCAGGCCCTAGAAGAAGAAGAGTGTCCGGCAGAGGAACAGCTCCTCAGTTCACACCAACATTAGCTACGGTCGTAGCTGGTGCAGAGCTTCAAACTGCTGCAAATTCTAGAGAAAACCGTATGACGATGATTACTCAACCCCCTCCTCCCTACTCTGAGAGCGTGGATGAGACGCTCCAGCCTAAAACAAGGAGGTATTCTCCGGCCCCTGGAGGCCCGGGGAGGTCCAGTGGACCCGTGCCTAGATTATTCTCTCGTGTTCGTAAAGAAAGTGGTACTAGTATAGAAGAAGCAGACTCTAGACGCGGTAGTCTTACGGACGTTGTGATAGATAATAATAAAGACAACACGTAACGCAGTGCCTTTATAGTACAATTGAATATTTAATTTATATGTTAGTAAGATCGACACTAATTTATAAAATATAACCCGTCCAAGTAAAAACCTGTATTTTTATCATTCCATCGTTATATGATTTGTATTTTGGTGAACAGAAATATGAGTCAATAATCTCCTATGGTACATGCAAATGCAGCAAGTAGCAAATGCTTCGCAAAAAATGTCGTAGAAAGCTGTTTTGTCAGTGAAAGTAGATGGCACTAAACATTTTATAGAAACTAGTAACTACTTTAAGCGGTTTAACAAACTAATACTATTAAACGTACACTGGGTATCCAGTTCAGCTGTTAAAACAAATTATATGTTAACAGTAAATATATCGCTTCGCTTTGGGGTTTTATTATTCATTTTTATATGATTAGGAAGAAAGGCGAAGTTCAAACAAGGAAATATGTGATTATGTTTTAATTTGTATCTCCAGATTACTTAGTCTTACGTAACCTATAAATCTAAATATATTTAGTCATTACACTAATATAGTGTAGATACTTACAACAAAATAAATAACTAATTATTACGTGAATCATGATACATTAACACATTAAAAAATCCACATTCAGTTCAGACTAAACAATAAATTTGTCAATAAAAATAAATTGCGGGTCCCTAAACTAAGCATGAGTATTTGAAACGTCTTAGCAACAATACCGGAAGGGTCATAATACTTAAGTCATATTTACAAACAACAGTAACGTCCACTTTTGATTACAATTTACGTAAAACAACTTCGGTAAGCGAATGTCACTCGCGATGCAAAACTGCAAAAATGTGCTCAGCACAAGTCACGTCTAAAAGACAGACTTAGTCAAATAGCATCAAGTTGCTAAACTGTCCTGTCTGACTGTTTTTTCTATACTCTGATCTGTGTTTGTTTCATTCTCATTTATCATAGTTTCAAATATTGATATGAGGTTATCAATTCCGATGAGGTAACCATCTTCATGGTTTCCTACTTTCCAAGAGGAGTTATGGTCTATGTTGACGTTGTCGGGCACTGGGACAGTTTTGGCGAAGTCGATCATCCAAATGGATGCGCGCCGCTTGTCGTGAACGAAGAGTAGGGAGCTGCCGATCAGCTCGTGTGTTCTAAAGAAGTGGGACTCGATCAGAGTCGCGCGGATGCTCTTTAACCTTTCCAAGTATCTGGCCTGGAAAATTAAATGATTTAGATTAATATACTACCTCGAGAATAGTTTAAATTACGCTTTGTTCGATTTCGGAGGAAACTATAATGACGAAACCTGCATACATTTGACTAGAACTTTAGTTTAAATGAAGTTCCCAACTGGTATAGGCATAGAGAAATAAGAACTTGTGCTTGACAATAGATGTTGCGATGAACGAAAAGTCTAATGTGCAACAATTTTCGGTTAATATTATAACCGGATTAACCGGAACTCTATTTTCAACCCCTTCTGCTTGTAATATTAGTTGTAAATTGTTGAGAAATAATATATTCGACAGTCGTGAGCGTGACACCTTGAAACATATAATATATATATATAGTGTCAAGTAGCCGTACTGATAATTCTGCTACTCGGTGCTAAATGTCGACCACGAAAATAATAAGCGTTTTGGTATCAAATCTGATATTGGAGTGAGCACTCTATGCTTAACGAATAGAATCAGGCGTTACTTTGCGGAAATCCATATTAATTAAAACAAAAAATATTACTTTGCTAATCCGCCAAAAGATAACGTTATATTTTCGCGGATTAACAAAGTAATTTTTTTTTAACTCTATGCTTACTTCTTATTTCTCTACACGTCAGGGTGGCTACCTATTACACATGTATAGAGCCCATTCCCTGTCATTCATACCCATAAGAAGCAGTCTAGTTTGTTTCATTATGATTGCTCGCCATTATATGTAGTTATCACACTTAACATATTCAGAGAAGATAAGATATACATATTACGAATTTGACTTTAAAGGTATACAATAAACAACAAAAGGTCACACAAATATAATATGCAAGCGACAAAAAAATTTAATCGTAATAAATCGGTAGTTCTTAAACGCAACTTACCGGGGCATTAGGAAAATTGCTGGTAAACTCCTTAAACGCCTCCATGATCTGATCTCTGGACTTAGTAGTCTTGAAGTCTTTGGAGCTAGTGCCGTCAGCTTTCTTGACGCCGTCGATCCTGAAGCCGAGAGTCGAAGTGGAACTGATGGTCTCCCTCCAGATCATGTAACGGGGCTTCGTGACGCCTTTACTTCTGTGCTCCTCTTCAGAAGGCGCTTTGGGATCTATTTGAATCATTTTCTCATACATATCCTGAAATAGAAAGATCAGGTTTAGGTTAAAAAGATAGTTAAAACCACTTTCATGCAACAACAAATCATGCAGTTAAATTAAGTTAAAAACATAAAATACAAGAATATTAAAGTAGCATGCCATATGCATATATACTCGTACGTATCAACGATTTAAACAACATGTATTTGCCCTTTTAAAACTTGTTTCGAATAATAATAATAAAAACATAGTTAATAAGCTCGGCGATTACGAAACTATGAATTTAGCGATAACGATTTGCTTAATTTCAAGTGATTTAATGTTTACGTCAATGAATTGATTGTATCATTTAAAGTCTATAATGAAACAAAAGAATGATTGTTAGTTTATGATGTTTATACCATTTTAGCCTGACGTATCGTTATTGGCTTTAAAGGGCGTTATTATTTATAAACAGTTGTGATAGCGATGCTATTTATATAAATTAACAACGAACCATGACGTCATTGGTCATAATCTAGTCTTAATTGTCGTAAGGTCAATAAAGAGAAATGGTTGACAATTAAGAATAAAAAAACAAGTTTCTTCTGTCGATATGGTTTCATCGTAATGTATCATGTTCATTTGATATTAGCTACCACAATATCTTTTGCAATATCCCACACTAAAATAAAGTAGGTACCTACATTAAACTTCGCTTTGATGATCCCAAAGTAGAATGCAAATGATACTAATTTACTTGATTTCAAAATTAAATGTATCAATTTGTATTTTTGAATATGTAATAACCTAAACGTGGTTATGATTTATTTTTATGACATAAATATGGAATTGTTTTCTAATTTTTTAAGAAGTCTAAAATAATAAAAATCGACTTTCGTTCTAATTTTGAAACTACGTGTTGGATTAAACTTTGCACGTGTCATGACATGAGGTATATCTCTATGCCTGTAAGTGAATATAGCTCCAGCCTATAAAGCAAACTAAATAGAGCATAAACAAGTTTAGTATGAAAAACTTAAATTCGCTGTATTTTTTTAACTATGGTATCTGAAGCTACATAAACTATTACAGGCATAGATATACCTTATCATTTTGTATGTGCAAAGTTTCAGAGCAACCTAGATAGTCATTTTTAAATGAGAGCGTAACTCCGTTTGTATGGAGAACCGAGCTTGCTGCGGACTTTCGGAAAATTCTACCGAAAGACGAACAGCGCAAGCATAGTAATTTAGGATTCCGTCTAGCACCATTCAGCCCGCGTAGCCAACATGGCAATCGTTAACTCTCCGTAGTGTAGCGCCTCTCTCTCTCTCTCTCTCTCTCTCTATAACTTATTAGTACGACAGTGATAGTTGCGTTTTGTTCGCTACGGATCGGTAACGATTGGCATGTTAGCAGGTATGGAATCCTTAAAATGAAACTATTTACGCTTTATAAAAGATACTTACTTTTCTTAACTTCGTCTTTTCCTTGGCCTTAGCTAGTTCCTCCTCTAAATATGTCCTGACTCCAATCTTGCAGTCCATGACACAGGGGGAGTCGAAGTTGCTCAGCAGATCTTGGAGTTGGAGATATACTGATAGTCGATGGTTAAGAAATATTTTATATACTGACTAGTACTTTGGCTTTCATTTATGTAATTGGTCACACACACTGGAAATAAACTTTTTAATACATTGATTGGTGCATGCATGTGAAATCTGTAATATAAGTACCTGTATCGTAGGTAAGGAATAGTGCTGTCACTATCGATCTAAAGCGATAAAAAAAAGTCAAAGTGTGCATCGCAGACCAGGGAGCATTAGATCCTTGAAGAATAAACCTACCTACCTACAACTACTTTGTGAATTTGCAATAAAATATTGAGTATTGAGCAAGCAAGCATGACTAATCTAACCACCAAGGCAATTAATTATTGTTAAAATGTACATGTTTGCAACATTGTAGATAAGATATTTTGAGAGAATCAGCCTGCCTAACTAATTCTAAATTCATTAAGGGTCATATAGAAATGTAAGTGCTAACTTATCCTTCCCATTGCCGATATTTAAAATGCAAAACAAACGTAAATTATTTCGACATTATAGGTTTAATCTATTTTAAAAAACAAGGCAGAATTAGTTATAACTGCGCCGAAAATATACCCAAAATACCCATATCTCTCCAGCGAACCACGTGTCGTATGGTAAAGTACCTAATTACGTTTGATTACATCATTGACCTCAGAGTTTAATCACTTTTCGCCACGTGTTCTCGTTCATTGTTAAATATAATAATTAGTAGGTACTTAACAATGTTATGAAATAGTGGGAGTTATCTCAGATTTTAGATATTATTATCCTGATAACTATCCCTGGCATTAATTAACCGGTTAAAACTCAGATTTTGCCGTTATTTATAAACGCTTGTATGTAACGTCTAACAAGCGCTTAATAATCATTTGCCCTTATCCATTATTTTGACATTCGTGTTTGAAAGAAAGGGACACATTTAACATAGGTTTGCTAAGTTTTATTAATAGGGGATTAGTTTAGTTAAATTTAATTTTAATAAATAATTTTTTTTTTCTTTATTTCGGACAAACAATGTATCCATAGAGTGTTAGTACAACAAGAAAATATCTTAACCTAGTATTAGTATTTATAAATATAATTTAAATAAGATGAGCCAATTTACAATATATATACAGGGTGATTCATGAGACGTGAGCAGGACTAAGCCTACACAATCAGTAAATGTTAATGAACCGTTCATCATCATATTTAAGTAAAACAATCTCGCTTTATTTCTGTTATTTAACTTTTTGGGAAGGACAAATTTGATAATCTACAATCATGGACACCCTACAACACTTAATTAAGAAAGATAAAACCTCTTTAACCGTTATGACAGCAGTTTGATTATGAAGAAAACAAAATGTCACACTTGTGTGAGATACGATTTTTCAAAAGTAACCAGACTCCGATGACATTCAATTTGTCACTTGTTATGGATAAAACAAAGAGGGTGCCCATACATGGCGTAAATAAATTAAAACATTTTTTTTGAACGGTAAAAAAATAAAAGAACGTTAATCTCACAAATACTGGTACGAAACAGTTGCTTATAACTTACTGAATGCTCAAGCTTGATCCTGCTCACGTCTCCTGAATCACCCTGTATATACCTACATAATATATCTATATTATAAATTGCGCAACACTTTTAATTAGCTCGGTCCAGTGCTTTAACATGGGACAATCGAATCTATTAGCAATTTCCTTTAGAATGCTGTTGGGACTACATCTCACACGACTTAGTAATGAGACTATATTTTTCCGTAATATAGTCTGAAAACTATCCGTGCGAGCTGCCACAAACATACCCGATGCAATAATTTGACTAACTGAAAATTAAAATCGAAGTTATACTAAACCTATTTTATTGCTGTATTTCTTAATATATTTTATATAGTTTTGCCAGCGATTGTCTCATTTCAATATAGACAGAGAGAATCATATTGTCTTTGCCTTACGCTAGTACTTTGTCTTATAATAGCGCCTAAAAGAAAGAGATGAGATTTGATAGTTTTCTTTGTTCTTTTTTACTGACAAATTCGGTTTGCCAGGCAATAATTGTTTTTGTTTTTATCGAAAAGGATACGTTCTCCATCGTCGCACGTGACTTGGCCCTTGTATTCCGGGACGAACGGCCGAAGAATGTCTTTCATCAGCAACTAAAACAAACAAAACACAAATCAGGAACCTCCGGTCCAAATCACATATTGAGAGTTTAGTGTTTATTTGTAAGAGGAAATTGTTAACTTATAAAATCTTATTCACCGTACAGACAGTGAGGGAAGGGAAGATGACCATCATTTAGCAAATCAAATCACTAACCAAGCTAAATACACTTAATTTACTCCAGCAAATCTCCTTTAACTTTTTTCATGTCATTAAATTTTTCCAGATCTTATCACCTGAAATACCCTGTAATTCTTTATAACGTGAAAATCTATATATAGAATCTGTTTTATTTATAACTTTTAGTATTGATATAATGAGGAAATAGGCTTATGATTAGGAAATACAGTTAAAAAAAAAATTCTAAGGTCCTCATGTAATAACTTAGATTAGGTACCTACTTATTTTATTATTAATACACATATGTTATGCGGCATAACTTATGCCTTTCTGCCTCTACGAGTATGCCTTAAAAATATATAAATAACTGTATTCAGATTGTAACTACGCTAATCATAGTTAATTATAATAATTTACGACCCTCTAAACTATTTACAATAGCAAAAAAGTAATCAGTCGTTGAACTGCTTTTTTATCGAAATAGTTTGGTAATTAAAAATAAAGTAATCTATGACGCATGCCTAACAATTTATCACTAGCTGACGTCAATCGACTAACTGGAATGGTCAGTTGAAACTTAAATCCATTTTAACATAATTGATTCCCATGGAATTAGAGCCATATACCTCCTATTTTTGGTCAATTGCAGTTAGATTTATCCAAAAATAGCTACGAATAGATTAACAAATTAAGAAATATTTAGTCTCGATGTTTTGTCTACTTATATTAGCTAGGTTAGCATCAGGTAGGTATTACGAGTATAATGGTGATAAGTTTTGAAGGACTGTTTCGAAATTTGTAGTATCTATAGATAGTTGTTATAGGTAATACATACGTTTGACTCTTATTGTTTTTTCGTACTATGCAAATCATCTTTCGTCAACAATATAGAGTCCAAGTACTTGGGTAAAACCATGGCGTCAATGAACATTGATTAAACATTTAACTGCGTAAAGGTTTAGGATTTTCAAAATATCCTTCTTAATTTTAATTCGCATAAGTAAGAAAAACAATAAAGGACACATAATAAAAGTGAAGGCAGTAGGGAGCAGTAGCAGCAGAGCTGTAATTTCGAAAACAAAGGGTAGCAGACTAAGGAACGAGAAGTGGGCCCTGTGACGAATATCCCTGGGTGACGATTTGGGTACTCCGAGGTAACTATTTATATAATTATTAAGTGGTGAAAACAATAAATTTATGCTAAACGAAGAAAACCTATACTTTGTACACGAATAACTAGGTATAGTAGTGAAGAATTGATTTAGCTATAATTACGCTATCGAGAAGATATATATAAAGATAAGATAGAAATAAAGAATTTTCTTAAACAAAGAAATACGTATTACGATAGAATGAGACTGTATAATGAAACGACAAAAAGATTCGAATGGAACCTATTATAATTATCATAAAAAACGCGGCAACAGTATTAATAATTATGCTCTAAGTCTAAATAAGGATTCGAATCCACTTATGCGAATTCCAAATAACAAACATTTTAATGATAGACTACGTGCAATAAAACACGTCTACATAGCGATTTCCGATCATGATCGCATATATGACTCACAAAGACTAGAGAAATTAGGAAAAATGAGGCTGTGACACTGGAAAACCATTTGTCATAATTCTTAGTAGTTGTAACACATATATGGTTGCATGCGGAAAATTAACAGCAACTTTTGAAACAAAAGAATGGCATCAGTTAAGGAGTAATTAGAAATCTCATTCATGACTTAGTCATGCGGTTCCACTGAGTAATCTCCAAATCTTCCTTATATCTTACTTAAGGCTGTATATTGTCCTTTTACATAGCACGAGTGAGCCGCGATAGTATGTCGTGAGTAAGATTATACCGGGTTATTTTTTAACTTTATTAAGTGATAAGTATAAGTTAAGCAAACACGTCAAAAGCTGATATGTATTAGGGAGCCTGACTGATTTTAATGCACTTTCTACGAATTTTATTGTATATGCGTAAGTTTCAGCATTGACACGTAACTGACGGAACGTTAACACGAGAATTCTATTTGCAGTATCCCGCAAACAGAATGCTCGTGTGAAAGTTACTATAGTAAGACGTATACACCTGCACCCGATAAAAATGGGATGGTCAGTCAGAAAGAACCCGCACTCGAAGACAGTCTCATTTCAACCAAAGAACTTACTTGAAAACATCTCTCCTCTTGCGGACATAGCTTCTTCAGTATGGTTCCCTGGTCAGGCCCCGCCTTGAAGTTCCCCTGGTGGCCAGCTAGCTGCACCCAAGGGTAACGCTGCTTTTTGTAGGTTTGGAAGAACGGCGTCCACTGCACAATGTTTCGGAGTTTACGCCATCTTTCCGATTGCTGAAAAGAGAAAAAATATAGTTTAGTACGCACGTGTACTAAAAAACTAATTACTTGTAAAAGTTGTAGATTATAATGTTTCCAACATAGACAGATAAAAGTAATGTACCAACTATGTATGAATGTAAAGCTTTTGTTTTCTGCTAGTGCATATTAATATTGAAAACTGTTCAATCCTAAAATTCTAAAAAAAGGATGTATAGTAAAATCTGGGATAGTAAAATGGAATCAGAAAACCTAATGAAATATCGGAAATAAAAGTAGAAACCAAATATTGTATGGGTTTCAAGACACCCAGCAACTAAACAGCTCAAATGAAAAATAATGTGGCAACAAATATTTTACGCCGCAACGTTGCCGTGGAAGTTCATAACTATTTATCAGGAACAGGAAATAAATATAGAGCTACAGTCTGTTGGAACGGTTATTATCATATTTTTTGTTATTACCATAATATCTCTACAAAATGTACACAGTAGGTACTATTTGTCCAGTAACATTGCCTGAAAATCTTCAAGGTTGCCGAATACAACATGAATGCTGCTGCATAAAGGTCAATATGTTTCGGAGCATGACGATGAGTTTCAGGATGGAGTCAGTACTTAAGTTATTTATATTGCATGCGTCAACGTCTGTGTCCACACTTGAATAATAACAGAACCAGTCCAGAAAATATTTCGATAGTTGTCATCTATCTAGAGACGAAGGCTAACTGTATTAAGTAAGTGAAACAACACTATCTTAATATCAGCCGAAAAAGTATTAGCTTAGTGTTAGGCTTCACGCTTCCTTCATCCGATCAGAACTACACAGTCATTTTATCTTGTTCCCACGCTACATCTTTGGGTACGTGGTCAGGTGGTCACTATCCGAAATCCTTTTTATAGGTATCTACCTACAAAACAACATACAACAATACAACATTGGAGGTATTTAGAATCGAGAGCTACAGGGAGATCCCTGTAGCTCTCGATTCTAAATACCTCCAATGTTGTATACTTAAGATTTTCCTCTCACTCTTACCCTAGTAATTAAAGAAATTAGCCAACCTAGTTACCTACTCCTTTTTGCAAAATGCTGCTATGAACGAAAAAGCTTGAGTAGATAAGTTTTGAAAATTACCGATATGTGATACCTGATACCTAAAAACCTTAAATTCTTTTCGGCGGTATGGAATACCTAATATGAAGATAGGACATAATGGCTTCGGTTCGTACAGTTAGCATCAAACATAATGTATGCATCAAAAGTAGGTACTAAAATAGTTACATTTCCATATGTAGAAAAAATAGACTGCAATAGTAGTATTACCTATGACCGCGTTATGTAGACATATACCTCTAGTTGGAAAAGTATTCCAGGGTGGTAGATACTTTTGGTGCGTTGTTTCATCCTTTAGTATTGATGCTGATTGTACGACTCTACCTAATGAAAACACGATATGCTAACCCTTAGGAAATCTTTAAATATACAAAATACTAGGTATAACCTAAGCAACCCCCCGCCCCCTAAGCAGCAGTGGATTGCTTGATACACAAATGTGCCAGGAAGGCAGCCAACAGAGAAGAATGGCGGCGTGTGTGAAGCACGTCACCATCCGACGACGACCACGACCGCTCTGTCAAGAGTGAAATGACTAAGAAGAAGAAGCGTCAGTGGAATTTGAACTCACCGCCTTCCACCTTGAATGCGAGATTAAGGGTTAATTCCGATATTTTCCTGACTGACCTATTTTAATTCATATAACAAAACTCAATAACTTTTCCCGCAGGATGTGGTTTCGGTAAAACTGCAGATATGTTGGTTCTAAATGCGGTCATGTATAGGTATAAGGGTAAATATGTACGTATATACCTAAATAATTAATACAACTATACGTTATATGGGTACAAAATGCGGAAAAATGTCTCAATAATTATGTCATTATCGTCAGTGCTTGTGTACAATATGTTAATTAAATGCTGAATACATGTACCTACCCTTAGCAAATATAATTACTCTATTTAAGTATATATCACACTCACTTCAATCCACTTTAAGTTAGTGATTTATTAAAGAGTAATCATTGTTTGAACATCTTAATACAGTCGATTTATTTTATATTATATTCTAAAAAGTAATAAAGAGGCTGCAAGGTACTTGACCCTATAATAAGTTAGTTATTATAAAGTTTTCCATTATCAGATATCTTTTAACTAATGCCTACGTCTAAAATAACATTTTCGATATAAGGTATTCAGATACCTATTTTTATTTCTTAATACAAAAACTACTTTAAAAAAAGAAATTTACACATTAACAATACACAATTACACAACTATCACAAACCTTACTCGGACTATGGCTCTTCACGTAAGCACAGTACACCACATCCATGAAATCCTCAATATTGACACAAATATCGGCGACGTACATTTTGCACAAATTACACAATTTACAAAAAAGCACGTGTATATCACGCACTAAGTAAACACGGACTGAATGCTGCAACCATAGTGTTGGTAATATAAAGCAACAAACTGAGTCAGTAGCGAACCGCAAGCGCATGTGACGTCAATGGCGGGACGTCAACGTATTGGTGGATACCAGTTAGAGGGCGGTCCATGTTCTAAGTAAATGACGATACTATGTCATAGTTTTACAGTGGAGTTTACGCGATGCGAAAATTTGTTGAGCTATTGGCACTTTGTAGTTCCCTGCGCGCGCTATCATTTACCACCATTATTTATTAGAATTTGAAATTGGCATTTCGTATTTCCCTGCACGCGCTATCTTTTATCATATTTTTTATTATAATTTAAAAACATGACTAAAAGAATGACGTCTGATACGTGGGATAAAATATGATACTCTGTAATGGAGTTTTGGCTAAGATAAAAAAGGATTAGCTTGGTTTGTGGCTCAGGTTTAAAGTAGTTTTTCAGGACGGCAAAAAACTAACATACCGAAATACCTAAAAGAATTAAAGACACAGAAATGGCGTTTGTTCTACGCATCGCTATAACTCTCGTGTCGAATAATGGTCCCTATGACAGTTTACGTATTTTTTGGTGACGACCTGACCAGGTCAGTGGTGTGTAGTGACCCTGCCTATGACGCCGATGGTCCCGGGTTCAAGTCCTTGTAAGGGTATTTATTTGTGTAATGAGCACAGATATTTGTTCCTGGGTCATGGGTGTTTTCTATGTATTTACGTATAAATATTTATATGTTATATATATCGTTGTCTAAATACCCGCAACACAAGCCTTATTGAGCTTACTGTGGGACTTAGTTAATTTGTGTAACAATGTCTTATAATATTTATATATTTATTTTAATTTAGTTAGATTGAATTAAAAAAATACCTTATTGAAGAAATATATTTTACCGTATATATAGGTATTACTTAAGTGTTACACAAGTATGTAAATAAATTATGACCTAAACTTCAAAAAATCTTTACAAACATTTTACGTGGCAGCTACTCCATATAAGAATGAACAGTTATGCGCCATGAGACACATAAAGTTGATGACTTTTCTACTGTTAAATGTCCTCCAGTTATTATTTAACATAATAGATTCACTTCTACTCTGACACGTGATTTTCTTCATGACGTTTATATAATAGCAATAAATAAATAAATTTCGTTTAGCAATTCTAAGGTCGCAATACGTTACATCATGTATTCACCTTACGTTGAGATGATTTTGATTATTAAACATTTATGTATATTAAACATAGTCTTATATGGATACTACGCCACAGTGAGAAAAAATGGGATAATAACCTACGTAAAGCATATTACGTAGAATCGTACGATGTTCGTCGAGGCGATTCGGATCATAACTAAAATCCGTTGTTATTTGAAATATTGCATTGATATGAGTGCACTAAAATAGCGCTGTACATCTTCTGTAAGTCTGTAACGCCAGTCAGGAATAACTCATAGGCAATATTTTTAATATATTTTTTTAGTCTGACATGATTCGCTATTAAAATGAAATTAAGGTGCAAGGAAACCAAAGCACATAAATATTTATTTTTAAATTTAGTTTTTCTTCGGAGTGTTGTCAATGTGATACCATAAATGAATTCAGCACTTCCGATTTATACGAAAACGATACCAAACACGGCCTAGCAGCTTCACTGATGTAGATATCAAGATAACATTGAGAGTCCTATATAAACTTTCAAGAGCGGATATCTTTAAAACCATACAAGATATCGAAAAACTTGACTATATAAAACTTGTAACAAATTTAATCAACTTTCATTTTGTGTAAGTGGCCATGTCGCTAAGACGCACAGTTTCCGAGATATAATATAAAAACCAAAAAATGGAACCTTCAAACTCTCCTCTCCCTCACGGCTTAAGGACTTACGAAGTCAAAAATTGTGTTCCAAGCATTTCCCTCTATAACCTTTTTTAAGCATTCAATGCCTGGCTTAATACCAATTTAATGTAGTCATTTTTATTTATCGTGATTGATGATCGAATGATGAATGTATTTGTAGATAATCGTTGTTTTGAGCTTATGCTTAGTACTTGTTTGCTTGTTCTTGTACTAAGCATAAGTTGCTGTAACGTTTATCTAATATATCAATAATAAGAAGCTCGAGAAAGCGATTTTCTTAATTATCCACGGACGCCACATTTATAATACCTACTCGTAATCCGCAACTTGTTCATGCAATTACCTCAATATTTTTACATCAGTAAAAAGTAAAATAAAAATACAATGGCTTCAGGAAAACCACATTTAATTATCGCGTCGTTATAATATCGTTTAATATTTCCTCTGCATACATGAAACAGTTAAAATGAATAATAATGTTTTTCCAGGACATGTTTACGGCCCAGTTCCCACTGTAGTTTAATTGCTGACTATAGAGGTTTCCAGAACTAGCGTTTGTTTATGTACGTCAGTTTATGCACCGTGACGAACATTGAACTGTACATATATTAGGCATAGATATTTTTTTATTATCCGATTACCGGTTTTCCGCATTTTAAATGGGCACTAAACTATAATATGGTTGAAAGGAATACCCGATGTGTGATTTTCCCATATTTTAAACGAGTATAGAGTATTAAATATGACTGATTTCAGTCTCGACTAGAAGTGGTACTTACTCAATCCATTACTAATTTAACTATCTATTATTTCTCAGTTTTAAATCAAGACACAATTTTTTTATATTTACGGCTCTGGATCTGGAATATGTAGATTCAACTGCATATTCAAGGCGTCCGCTAGCTGGCGCGGGCGCACGCACGCGGCTGCCATTGTACGTAAAATCCGTCACACGCGTCTACGCCATCGCCAGTTAGCGTTGCTCATACTATTTTTCGTCAACCCGCTCACCCGCTCCATCCGTGTAAGCGCCCAATTAGCGGATTTTAAAAAAAGTCATTAATTATATTTTATTTAATTAATCTTTTCCTTCCAACACTTCTAATTATTTCTATTGTATATGATGTTCCACATAATTTTTTTTTTTTTGTCACTCACTTAAAAATGTATTAACAGCAGATCTATAAGTGCATAACTGTTTACGTCACACCTACCCCATTTGCAGGCTAATGACCCAACCAATACGTAACACGTTTTACCTACCTGTCGCACGTCGGGCTATATATAGACATGCGATTCAAGGTATGTAGATCGTCGCGTGTTAATTCCTTTTTATCGCATAACCAAGGTTTTTGATAGTGCAAGAGAGGTATTATTGCTGTTTACTCGTAGGTACTTACGTACTTATTACTCGTAATCACTAAAGGTGAGAACAGTCAAACTTACCTCTCGCGTCGGATGATGATGACGCTATGACAGTTAATTTTTATATTGAGTACATTCTTTGGAAGTTTAGCACATAAATTTTTAGAAATGTAACATTTAAGCAATAAAATTTTTGTAAAAAAATATTTCATCAATTGTTTTTAAAATAAAACTCAACTAAAAGGGATGAAGGTACTGTTATGGCGGCCATCATTCTACGCGAGAAGTATACATAGAAAAAATGCGACTTACGAATAAGAGTATCTCTGAATAAAATTACAGGATGATTGTGACGTAGTTAAGATATTACATATTAGTCGTGTATGACACAATAACTTGACATTTCGCCGATGTCATAAGCAACAAGCAAAAACGATAGACATACATAACCAAGCCACGTCAAGACGATTTTGTCATCAAACAGCTGGATGATGTTTTCCGATATTTGTCAATGTAACTTTTAATGTTTTTTTTACTTGTTTTTGTTAGTACATGCCCCGCCATTTACTTACTTCGTTATAAGTTGTATACCTACAATTAAAACTGATCACCTGATTGAATGACGATCTAAGTATTGCGATTCTTTAACTAAAAGCAAACGAGATATGACTAAGTCAAATGGCGGCAGTAATTTATAGGCATAGAAGACTTCCGCTACTCATGATTGCAAATGGCAGAAGTCCAAGAAACTTAAGTCAGGGCCAATAAAAGATAATCATCAATAATTTAATAACCATCCTTTTTACCCACTGTTGAACATAGATAGACAAATTGTTGAGAGTAGACAAATTACCTGCAGTTTAGGGGCAGTGCTTTACCCTTGCTCATGAAAAGATTTCTACTCATCCACTTTACACCTTGTATGGTGTATTTTTAAGACTACGACCGTAGCCCGGTTTAGGTCCGTCTGATGGAAAACAGTCACCGTACCCTTATTTCAGTTTCAAAGGTACCTAAAACTAATGCGTCTCTAACACTTTATAGCTCTTCTACACGTTGGGTCATCGTACTGGTCCACTAAGATGGGCCAGCGCGTGGAGAGAGTAGTGGTGTCGGATGGCTTATGGCGCGGCGGGATGGCGATAGGATGGCCACGCTGTCGGTTTTTCGTCCGCACATCAAAGGTAGTGAGCCAGCAATGGCGCGTACGCATCTACACGTGGCCCAGTCCATAGTGCGTGCTCTCAACCATCGCATGGCCATCTCGCTCGCCAGAGCTGGGCCATCGTATAAATTAAATTAAATTAAATATCATTTATTTACAGGCAACTAAGGCCCTTATATACATACCTTACAAACTAACATACATATGTACAGTCAGCATCAAAAGTAGAGGATCAAACAAGGTTTCAAAAGTATCTACCATTCTGTAACAGCTTAACAAAATGTAATGTAGAACAATTAAGATCGTAAAAGATATGTAAATTTTGAGATTTATCTAAATTTGGAAAAGTTATCCAGAATATCAGATACTTTTGGCGCGTTGTTTCATCCGCTATAGATGCTGACTGTACAATAATAAAAATCTTAAAATCATTCTGACAACGTTGTTTTGTGTTGCGCCGCCTGTTCCGGTGCGGGATTCGGCAGATTCAGTATAGAAGAGCCATTAAGGATAAAATGAGTTGACAGTAGGAATTAAGGACTCTTAACGTCAAAACAGTGCTTCCTCGGACGCTTTGGCAATCAAGCTTTCTCAAATGTAGATTTCTTTCACTGCTTCAGTAGATGATGCAGTGTGATAGGTAGAAAAATACAACAAACAATGCAGTAATTAAGTCTAAATATAAATACTATTATCTACCGTTTGCATAAAAACAGAGACAACAATAACATCTATTATCTGCAGATAAGCCATTAAGTGTGTGAGAACCGATGCATCGCCTATCCTGGACAATTACATAATGACGCTGAGGATGTTTAATCTCCTGCACGTTTTTAAGGATGAAAACAAGAGTACGGCCTGCCGTCATAAAGGCTTGATTACATCGTAGTTTCTGAGGGAATCTAACGTTGTCTGTTACCATGTGTGTACGGTTCGCAGAAAATCTAACAATTTTATCATATGCCTAAATTAATCTCACAGATTTGACAAGTTCATCAGTGTTGGCCGAAATTTAATTGCAATTGACCATTAACCATTACAAATTGATCCGTAAACGTACGAACGGTCGGTCTGTTACGGTTTACGGTTCAATTTGTAATGGTACCTGGTCAATTGCATTTACGTTTCGGCTAACACTGACGTTCACAATTGTGCCGATTTTGTGTAGCAGGTCGAAAAGCCAACTTGGAGAATATACGGATGCATTCTGTTTCTCTTGTTTCAAACCAAATCTTATCCCAATTTATTTGGATTATGAGAGTATTTGGTTTCACAAAAACAGGTGCGGTATGCTTGAAGCAACGTTGTTTAATCTATCACAAAAGTTAACTTTTGTTAAACTTTTTAGGTAACATTGTTGAATTAATCTTACAATTTTGGAATGAAGTTTAACAAAAGTAAGCTTGAGTATAGTTCAACAAAAGTTAGTGGATTTATTTCTATGTACGCTGATAATATTTTTTTTAAATTCAGTGCTCGCCCACTCAAACTGGAAACAAGTACTGAGATGGAAGTTACAAATAAAGAAAATTCATTCCTTGGTTTCATACGACCAGGACCGGTGGGGATAATTGTTTTTACAATGTCAATAATTATTATAACAGTTAACTGTTTCCACAGGGAATTTCCTGTTTCCAGGCATTCCACAAGGGGGATTTCTATAATCTCCGTGTCGCTCAACGATAGTGGCTATCTAATCCTCATGTGGTTGACCGCTAGAACGGACGTCACTGAGTCTAGTGGTCAACTTAATACTGCCGTACTACGCCGCGAGGGTTTACTTATTCTAACGATTTTGAGTAAAATACTTTTGAGTGGTCTTTTTTTAATTACTTCAGTCTTTTTCACTTAGAAGCTAAATCGTCACAAACGAAAATACCAAAGCTCAAAGTCTGTTTTATTTTATTTGAGGGTACGGTTCTATTTGACAAGCAATAGACCAGTAGGAATCCAGATATTTTAACATTATGGTAAATATGTATTATGATATATCCAAGTCATTATTATTAATGCTATATTAAGAAAATACCTAGAATCTAGAATCCATTTTAATCCCAGTATTTTTCTATAATCTTGTGACAATTTATCTTGCCATTTCCTTTACATTTCTTAACTACAGTTTGTGTAAAGCATTGAAGGTGTACTCTTTGATGGTTTTTATTGCTTTGACGCAAACACTTTGATGTTGGAGATAAGTTTTAATGGTTCTCTGTGGTGCACATTTCTATTGCTGTAATGTTGTGTTGGCGGTTTAATTATCTGTGTGTGTAGTTTACAGGCCGTTGCGATTGCACGTACAACTCCCAAACATTTTTTCCCAAACTCCTAAACGATTGGTATGAAAAAAAAAATTGTATGTATGTACGTCGGTACAAAAATATGTTTTGTTTTTAAACGATATAGTTTATTGCTTTTTATTAAACAATATTCACGGACATCATACTATTTTATGTACCAATCGAATCCATAAGTGGTGTAATTTGCTTCTAAAACTTCAGAAAATATGTCGAAAAGTTATACCTTTGTCTATGTCTTAGGTAAGTACTTACGAAAGAATATATTTTTGGGAAAAAATGGCAATATTCGGAAAGGAAAAATAAGGACTATATTTGTATAAGAAGCGGTTGATCACATTCTTCTTGAGTTGTAACAAAATATTGAAGTTATTGCCATGTGAAAGGAAGTAATACAGACACAGCTGAACCTATCCGTGTCAAAGTTAATTATAACTGCCACCAGCAACCGGTTCCAGGCATTACGGCTTAACTAGTTTTTGATCTAGATTGTGGTGATTGCTAACAACGAAAACACACTTCGATATCAGAAATCTCAGGAAAATAGAGCATTATATTGATATATTTATTTGTTTTATTAATAAACATAATTTACAACTTCGTACAAGATAAGTAAAGTTGTTTATAAGTTAATGATAAAAAAAAAATAAGAAAAGTGTTGATGACACTTTCATTATGTTTATGTATTATGTACTTAAGTAATTAATCAATTTGATCAAAAAATATTATAGCAATTATTTGCACGAGATAATTATGTACAGACTTTGCCACTTTCGTTGATAATTTTTGTTTTTGGTAGACGTTCAAAGTATACTATTACTATTATTATATATTGGTGTTGTAATAAGTATAAAGCGCATATGTGTATGTACAAATAAACATAAGTCATCTTTAAAAAAAAATTGATTCAAAAAAGAATATTAAAATCGTTTTTGGAACATAAAATCAAAGTAAGAGTAATTGATTACGAGAAGAACTTTTTGAGATGGATATAAAACTTTCAGCACTAGCCGAAATTAGGCAGCACTTGGTTTATTTTTGAAGCATTTTTCAAACCTAGCGGTCCATAACTTTCGATAGATAGATGAACATAGAAATATAATCATATTTTTTAGCAGGTCTTTCGCTTCTTCTTCGTCTTTGTTTCCCTTTTCCGACGTTTCGACGCAGGTTAAAGGGCCCACTGATTACCAGTTCGCCGGACGATATCAGCCTGTGAGTCATTCGCAAAAGCTGACAATCGTGAATAACTGATAGGCCGATATCGTCCGGCGAACTGGTAATCAGTGGGCACTCTAGGCCGCGGACCGGACGCATGCGGTCGTTACCCCGCTAAACCACCCACCACACGAATTTATGATGTCTACCCCCAACTTATTCAGCTAAGACTTTCATCGGGTAGTTTCACAAATCTCTATTTTGACATTTTGCTAGCACATCAGTCATCCACGAACAAGACCACTGTAACCTACACCTAAATGTTGTAAATAAAAGGTAAACAAAATAAATACACGATTGATCCGCTAAAACTTATGATTAAATATGTGTTCTAAATGCGAAAGTTACAAATGTTATATCGATGGGACAAAGAGTCGGAATTCTCGGTTCGCAGTTCCGACTCACACTTGGCCAGGCATTGTCGGAAGGTCGGTCAAGCAGGTGCGTGTCAAGACCGCGCGTGACGTACTTAGCGTCTTTGAGCTAAATGAAACCTTCCGCACTTGCACGTTATATTATAAATACAAACACACATGTGCTTTTATCAAGGCTTCAAGCATGTGACCATCACAAACATGAAGTTGGCAAGTTGCTCTCGTGACTCTTTACGTTTTGGAAATCCAACCGCTTTCCAATGTGTAGTAGGTAATTTAACTGTAGGAAAATATTATTTATTTAAATAGTTATAGATCGTGTAATTCACGAAGATGCGCGCCTTGACTCGTATTGTCATGTTATTAAAGGTTAGATTTGACAAATCTGCGTCATCGTGGATGACACGAACTATATTCATAAACGCGCTACAAACCTCAATTAGCTATTTAATCGCTTGTCTTAGTCTGTCGTGCTTATGTACATATTTGTAAGAAAGTGATAAAACATATGTACACTAATTGAGGCTTATAAAGATTTATAAATAAGGGGGTAATTTTAATAAAAGGATATTGATTTCACGATAACTATCCTATAATACTGGGAAATTATATTATTATCTTCATCTTAGCTTTGAATTTTGGCAAAGGTGTCGACTTATACTTAAATTTCTTCTTTTTTTAACTACTTATACTCGAAAATAATCCAAAGTTTTTATTTGTCTATTGCATGTTTTTTTTAATATAATGAAAAATGTTGTATTGTGAGAAACTCTTAATGGTTGAGCTGTTCAGTTCTATTAGAGCACTCACTCCTTACATCGATAAAATCTTATTTAAAATGAGTTTTGATCGATCTTTGCAAAAACTTATTTGTAATAACATTTAAGCGTTAAGTTTACAACTTATTAATAATACTTTTTATCATACCTCCCATATAACTTATCAGGCATTTATTTAGTAAGAAAACTGATATTTGGAGTGAGCCCTTTAGGCATACCTATTTCTCTATGGTTCTATAAATAGTATGGTCAAACCTACAACCAAATAGTCAAATTACGCAAATTACAGTTACCACGCTACAACTGCTGTGTCAAGAGCGCAAGTGACGCACGCGCAACCTTCTGATGTCTTTTGTTTGTCTGTCAACTGTGTACGTCAATTCTGACAACTTTGCAAGAAGAAAATTCTTTTCTATGGCCACTTACGGTAATAAACCCAGCCATATTACCTTGTATTTTCTAAGCACTGTTTAAATCAGCCAAGTACATTATTTAAGAAAATTAACTACGAAATATGTCCGCCATAAATAAATTTAAAAGCGGAGCTTGTAACTTTTACGAGTTATTAACTTATATTTTTATATACTTTATTAAAACATAAATTTACAAGGAAAGTAGTTTTTTAGGGTTCCGTACCCAAAGGGTCAAACGGGACCCTATTACTGAGACTTCGCTGTCCGTCCGTCAGTCCGTCTGTCACCAGGCTGTATCTCATGAACCGTGATAGTTAGACAGTTGAAATTTTATTTATTTATTTATTTTATTTTATTGGTATTCAGGATAACAACAGCCGTAAATATAACTAAACATATAAATGCTTACATAAAAGAAGGCCAATGACAGTCATCCATTAAATTGCAATACGTAACAAAGTAAAATAACAAAAAATAAAAAATAAAAAACGACTAAAATGTACAATATACACACAAATGCTCGAAACCTTAAAAATACATATCGGTCGTAAAATATGTACTTAATGAACACACACACACACACACAGATGATATACATATTTCTGTTGCCGCTATAACAACAAATACTAAAAACCGAATAAAATAAATATTTAAGGGGGGCTCCCATACAACAAACATAATTTTTTTGCCGTTTTTATAAATAATGGTACGGAACCCTTCGTGCGCGAGTCCGACTCGCACTTGGCCAATTTTTTGGAATGTTAAATCCCAACCTAGCCCGGAGGTTGCGGTTGCGCTGCGCAGAAGCGAGACAAAGGCTGCGCAAGCGCCGGTCTTGACACATTTCGGGAAGGAAAGGTCACTGTCACCGTTGCGAAACCACCCGTGACAGGAAAACGTGTCTAGTGCATAGATATAAACGATTTGGCACAATGCAAAATTATGTAACAAAATGGAATAGGCAAAGTTTTCATTTTGTTTTGGACTATACTTATTTGCAGATTTTTCAGATTCTGAGGTAAGAAACTATCCAAAAAGTTTGTATATTTTGTACTAAATATTGAGAACAACCGTACGGCGGAGTCCAACTAAAGAGAGTGGATAAATTCAAATATCTCGGATCTGTACTGTAGTAGCACCTAATGATAGCACCGCAGAAGATATACAGAGTAGAATCACTACAGCATGGATGAAATGGCGCTTCATGACTGGCGTCCTCTGTGCCCCCGAATGCCAATAAAAACCAAAGGCAAAGTGTACAAACAAGCAATAAGACCCGCTCTTCTGTATGGTTCTGAGTGCTGGCCATCGAAAAAGGCAGATGAACAGTAACTGCATACGACAGAGATGAAAATGCCACACTGGGCTGGTGGAGTTTCTAAGATGGATAAGATTAGAAACGAATACATAAGAGGAACCTTCAAAGTCGCTAAAATCGAAGACAAACTCCGTGAAAACTGCCTAAGATGGTATGGGCATGTCATGAGAAGAAATGAAGACCACATGACGAGGAGTGAAATGACAATTCAGGGGGGGGAAAGAGGTTCAGGCCGACCTCCCGCGACTTGGACTCAGACCATTAAAAAGGACCTGAAATTGGTGGAGGTAGATACGGAGACAACACAAAACCGTACATTGTGGCGTAAACGTACAAGGAGGGCTGATCCCAAATATATTATAAGAAGATATTGAGAACAACCGTAGGATTTTTTAAATTACAAGGTATATTGTACTATAAGGTGTATTGTACTATAAAGTAAAGTAACAAACGAGAAACAGTACAGGTACTTTCTGGTTAGTAAATTATGAATATTATAATGTTAACAGTAATAAAGGAAAATAGGTTACGGGGATTCTAGAGACGGAATAGAATAGTATTTATAACTTATAGGTAGTTGCGTGTATGTAGGTCTGCTAGTTTATGACTGTTGCTATTTTACAGCGACGTCAAAAATTAAACGTGAAACAAATATAAATGATCTCGAAAGTGATAGCATAACCTGTAATTATGTTCTGTTATAAATAAAGTTGTTAATAAATATCAATTGTATACACGGTGATTTTTATTGAATTCATAGCTAATTAGAATACCGGTGCCTTTGTGAACGTAACTTAATTTAAGCTCCCGAGCTTAAATTCCCGAATGCACCTTTAATATTAACGGCTTTCAAAACAAACACGGTGTATAAATCCCAATGGTTGGTAAAAAAATTACCCATCAGTGTCGCATGATGCATGTAGAGAGGGTTTGTTACTGTTACTATTTACAATATCATTGAAGAGTAAACTTTGACAATAGGTGATAAATCAGTTGATTTCAATTATAAATTGCAAAGAATTCGGCATGAATTTCACTGTATAGAAAACATATTCCGATACAATCAATGGTACCCATATGAAACACACTTTTCTAAGAAACCCGGTAATGATACATCCTCGTTGTCAGCATTCCTGTACTATGGGACCTTTGTACTCCAAATACATTAGTCAGGAATATGACGTGGTTTAGATTGACGTATTCCTACAATATATAATGACGTATTTCTGAAATAATACACAGAGAGACCAGGTATTCCTTCTGCAAAAACGCTGCTTTAGAGCAATTTTTGGGATGGAGCAATTGGACTCATGTCGTCCAATTTTTATTGATACTTAATAGTATTCTCACCTTCCCTTAATATATATTTTGCAGTAGTCTCCCAATATGAAAACTCATTAAATTTATAAAATGACTATTTTTCAAATTCTCTTTGCTATTACCTAGAAATGAGCTTATGTGACGTATTTATGTGACGACATATACATTTTAATGTACTCAGAAGAATCATTAGGTCCCTATCCATAACAGGCATAATACCAATAAATCGTACATTAACACTGATCAATATTAATATATCACCGTATCCAGTGTACGACGGCTCCTTGTATGGGACTAGCGACGTACAGACAAACTATTTTTGTTAATAGAGATAGTATCAAGATAGCCAACTGCTGTACAAATTGCCGCGAGTTAGTGATCGTAAAAACAGCCAAGATTATATCGGACACTTCTCAGTGTAGAGGTCCGTAGTAGCCGTTTCGTGACTATTTTTGTAGGAAACAGGGATAGGTATCACTTCTACAACTTCGGGGTATGGCTAAGTACATTTAAGAAAACTGAATGGCATAGTTAATTTTCAATTGCTTCTTTTTACTTTTTTCGGAAAAAGTATTTAAATTCTGCATGTAGCGTTTTTGTAACATGGGCATGCTATTTAACTTAACCAAACAATTGAAAACTGACATATCGATATCTTTTCGAACATCAATCATCCGAGATAGTACTTCTTACTTGCGTTTAGTAGCAAATGCATAAACTCATACTAAACTAATCAATATGTAAACAAGCCCTAAGTAGGGTTTCTGCTCGAGAGTTCTCGAGGCGAGAAATTTGTCCTTCGTCGAGACGTGAATGGAAATAATAACTCAATGCCTCGAGAACTCGAGAAATAAATCTCTTGTGATAAGTAACAAGAAAACTCTCTCTATCTCTATAGTGTATGTCTTTAGCCAGTGAAATAAATGTAAACAATGTTTTTTTTACAATTTCAGGTACTTAAATATTTATTAGGTAACCAACCAAATAAATAACTGGCTTGATCCGTCCCCTTTCGTTCTGGCTTCAAATCTTCAACCGATTTTCTTGTCTTGAAACTTTTGGACTACTACCCTCAAATGTCTAAAGAATTCGTCTAGTTTTAGGTTCATAACTATACTTCGATTTTTTGGCATTAGAAAAAAATCTTGTGACGACTTTTATGGAAAAATGTAAAAAAATTGTAACAATTACTTAGGAAAGCAAAATAAAGCAAATAATCGTATAATAATATGATTTAATAATTGTATCATATTTGCCTCGAATTATTTTTCAAAAGTGTTTTTATTTCAATAAAAAGACACATTACATTCGCTTATCTTCTTTATAATGCTAAAAAACGAATTATAGGAACATCTGAAAACAAATATTACAAAACTAAATTACTCTTGATAAAAAAAATCATCCCGTTATATTCCTATTAGCAAAAAAGCACAATTTTAGCAGCTTCATTGTTATGTTGAGTAAGTATTCATATTATGTAGTATAACTTCTGTAAGTTTGTCACATCGAGTTAAATTAATTGACTTGAATATTCTTGCCTAATACAGTACCATATTGTGGTTTGTTTACATTTTGTTAAATACCTAAAGAAATACATTATAGCACATCGCCGGCGCGCACGCCGTAACCTATAGTTTTTTTGTTTGTAGTTGAATTTTGGTTAATAAGTGCAATTTATGATGTCTAAGAACTAATTATTGATTTCACCTACGCCTCCTATGAGTCTGATTTGTAATAAAGCAAAAACATGAAAATAACATGGCGTTTTTTAAACTTTCGAAATTTCTCGAGATAATCGAGAGAGAAATAAAAAAAAGGTCGGGAAACCAGAAACCCTAGCCCTAAGGCAAGTGTACACGTTCATATGGGGCTTATTAGATACAATTTTTTTTATCTCCGAAATGGAATTAATTAGAATACCGTTGTCTTTGAGAAAGTAACTTAATATAAGCTTAGGAATATAAAAAAAAACACCGTGTATATGTATAATTAATAGTACAAAGGCGAATTATCCCTATGAGGGATCTCTTCCAGCTAGTGATTTAATAACAAATGTGATCTGCCAACGTGTTTTTTTTCGTTAACTTACACTCTCTTTTTTTTTTACATAAGAAACCTAAAAAATACAATTTAGCTCGAATGAATTTGTAATAAATTAATTTAATACTAATATATATTATTTTGTTCACATAATTGATAAATCTTTGCCATACAATTTTATACCAGCTAGAAGTAGCACGAGACATTGCAAATCTGTAAACGATTATTTTTGCCTACCGATCCCTAAAACCAGATTGACAGCATTTATTGATTAAAAATCTGTAATTGCATGTGTTAAAATAAATACAACCTTAATTGACTTGTCCATTCTGTGTCATCATTATTCACGATCATCATTAATTGGTTGATTCAATGAAACAATAAATCGATATCGGAGACAGTCCTTGAACTGTCGATTTATTTGTGAGAAGATAATGATGCAACAGTGCAGGCCTGTGCAGGCCGTTATTCTCCTTGATCACGCGAGCGCGGAAGACTACAGGTTTTGAACCAAACAGTGTAATGTGATGTGTGATTGAGATTCGTGAGAACTCATAAAACACATAAAGTTGGAGAAAGCTATGATGGAGAAGCTCGCCTGCGCTTGTTAAGCAGATGAGTTTTTCTTCACGATATTTTGAATACGGATATTTTGGCACGTTTATACAAAATATTATTAGTACCATTATAATGTCAAGAGGAAATAACCGTGTATAAATATTGGTTGTACTTTATTCACATAACAAGTCATGCTTGGCGTTCAGTAATTGACTATTATGTTTATGAATAAATAATTTGCAGCTATTCTTACTTGATGTACCTACCTTGAAAATGACATCTACGATAATTTCGTGCTATGAATTAAAAAAATGAAAATCGCAGAAAGAAAATGGTCGCAGGTTCAAATACGCTACGCTACGTCAACGCTAATGCTCAAGAATCCATTTTCTGGACCAGAAGCGTAGAAAGTAAAAAAAATCAAAACAAATAATAAACAGTATGGGGTTCTTCAAAAAAGGAGTGTACAGGTTTTTAAAGGGTCGGCAACGCGCATGTAACACCTCTGGAGTTGCAGGCGTCCATAGGCTACGGTGACTGCTTACCATCAGGCAGGCCGTATGCTTGTTTGCCACCGACGTGGTATTTAAAAAAAATTGTTTGCGAAATTATTATACATCGGTAACTGCTTATATTACGTGTGCAATTCATTCAGGTAACTAGATTAGTCAAATCGGACCATTTGGTTAAAATTACATTTACAAACTAGCTGTCGGTAAATATGGAAATGCTGCATTTTGCAAAGTAGGTATTTATTTAAATACACCGGTCACATAAGAGGTTATGTCAAGTTTTTTGAGCACATGTAGAAACGCTTGTATCTAGGTTAGTTCTATGTTTGAATGATTCGTTTTACTAAATGAGATCTTCTTGCATTGCATTCTTGCCTTGGTCTGTTGCTTTAGGCAGTTAAACTAAACTATTCTGATGTAATTTATACATAAAGTTAAGCTATTTTAAATATATAGGAAATATTGTGTTCAGTACCCCTAGTGTAAATATTTTCGACAGCGAAACGTTACGTACGCGTTTGCGTTAAGTGTCATTTTGTATGAGATTTTTGACTTTCCAAAACGTCCCGCTTGGCGCGCTGTTCAAAAACCCATACAACATGAGACTTAACGCAAACGCGTACGTCACGTTTCGCTATCGACTAAATTTACACTAGGGGCACAGTTACCGGGATAGTTATCCATAAAATAAAAATAAACGTCAGAATGTATTTTTAATTCATTTTATGCGATATAATCCCTTTATGTTTATATTGTCCTTCTCCAAGATAAATCAATAAATAGATCTAGCAACCAAAAGTTGTAGGAGTATGTATTTTACCGAAGTTTAAATAGCCGTAAGTTTGTACATATATAGATTCTTTGTCCATTAAGTATTTCCTATGGTTTGTTTTTGTAAAAAAATTTAGTTCAATGATCAGTCTAAATAATTGAAGTTTACTGTATGATTTATGTTTCTTGTGTACTTTTGTCTGTCAGTTTTTACATTCAGGGGTCGAAAAAGTGCGGCTCTTAGAAAGATACAATTGCGGCTCTTTGAAGGTTCGATTTCGGCTCTTTGAGTGTACGATTGCGGCTCTTCAAGCCTCTCGAAACATTGACAGTTAAAATTGTAGAGCACGCAAAGTGCGGCTCGTGAGTCGCATGCGGCTGGCTCTTTGGAGGTACGATTGCGGCTCTATGAAGGTGCGATTGCGGCTCTTTGGGCCTCCCAGCACATTGATACTTAAAAGTTTAGGACACTAAAACATCATTTGGGTATATTTGAAACGCCTCTATCTGGGTGATTTCTATTACATTTGGCTCTTCTCAAAAGTTTTCCGACATCATTTTATGCAATTTTTTATATGCGCAATAAAATCATTTCCAATCACCCTCTGAAATTGGTTCTATGACGTCAATCAACTACGGAAATTGATGGAAATAAAAAGTTAATGTAACGAAAGACTCGTGCGCATCGGACCGTTGCGAGGAGGAAGTGCCTATAGTACCTATTAGTAAGTACTAGTACTGCGCAGTACTGTCATTAAGAGGACACACTACGAGTACTAAAAAAATCTATATGTACTATAATTACATCCCTACAATATACAGGGTGAAATTGTTATGTTTGACCATTCGCTGAGGGCTGGTTATGTAGTCCATACTGACCAACTTTTACCCCGATATCGCGGAATAAAAATCTGCCGTCTCATACAATTTGGTGAATCACATGTCAATGTTTTTTATGGAACAGCTGATTATATTCGCGATTTCGGGGTTGGCCCCATAGTAATAAAAGTTGTTCAGAATGACCACATATTCACCCCTCAGCGTATGGTCAAACATAACAATTTCACCCTGTTTAACGATATTGATTGCCCTTCACACTTAAATACAGATAGAAAAGGAATTTAAAATATGCAGTAAGTTTCGGAAACGAATGAAAGAATTACGTTTCACAACTAGGTGTAACAATGATTTTATTAAATATTTTTATTTTTGTTTATAAGTACATAGTTACTCTACTACCAATAAATTATAAACTAATCTTGATGTCATATATTAAAGAAAACATGACGGCGCCCTCCAGTGTCCGTGGCTGGAATCGAAACGGCTTCTTGCTTACGCGGCTAAAGGTACCTCTAGCTCAGCGGTTCCTAACCTGGGGGTAATTACCCCCGTAGGGGTAAAACTGGTATTTTACGGGGGTAATAAGCTCAATTAAATACAACAGAAATTAGACCTGTAAGAAAGAATATTGATAAAAGGGGAAAAATCGGGTTCCCTAGTTAGTCATAGGGGTGGCAGAACAGAAAAGGTTAGGAACCACTGCTAGCTGGCCAGATCACTGGAGGGCTCACTTTATTTTAATACGACATCTACCTATTTATGTTTAAAATTGTTTTATACTTAAATTTTACATTAGTCGGTACAAGGAAGTTTTGTTCCTAAACACTTTACAAAGAGACAACGTGTACTTCTTGTAAATAGAGCACTCTTAATGCAGCCTTGACCTTTATTTGTTTACATTACACTATTGTGTTACGGTTGACTACGTGTACGTAACTTGTGTAACAGAAGTATCGGCTCCGCCGCTGATTTACTTCAAGCCATAACAGTGTAATCTTAGTAGCGAGATAATTATCGGGATAAAAAAAATCACCAACCATACTCTGCGTAGTGAATTTATAGGTCAAACTGAACAACTTTTAGTATGGGACCAATGCCGAAATCGCGAAATAAATTTTAGCTTTTTCCTACTTTTCGCCTAATGTGATGTCCCAACCATAGAGGAACAATTTGACAGAGGCCGCGCAACTGACGACCAGCTGTGACACTGCAATGGCGGAAGGATTCAATGTATGCGTGTCACGAATGTATACCTAGGCGGATTGACATTTTCTCTAGTTTGGTACGAACACCTTTCTAGCTCGGGGATAAGGTTCAATTTAGTATGGCAAAAAAAGTGAGAGCGCTCTCCACTTTAGGTACAACTTCATGAATTAATATCGTATTTTAATAACTTATGTATGAAAATTTATCTTGCCTCTTTTTTTCTTTCGATCGGTATAATTTTTGCAACATTCAACCACGCATGCCAGCGTATTAAATTTTTTTCTTCGAACAATTAATGCACTGACGTTTCACTTCGACTGACGGCAGATTGGTGGATGAGGCCATAGAGATAACTGTCAATGTGAGTGTGTCACGCGTATAAATACTACAAAATTGGTGGATGATGGAATCCTATTTGTGTTCTAGGTCCATGGTCCCAACTTTCTATGGGACGGCAAAATTTTTTTTCGCGATTCGGGCGTTAGTCCTATTTAGGACAAGATCTGATGATTTTTGGCCGAGGAAAAATTTGTCGTTTCGTAATTTCCACTTGAGAACAAGTCTATACTTCAGCGGTTTTAAGGTTTTGCCGTCAAGAGTTCTATCATGACGAAAATGAAAAGGCATAGAAAAAAGTATTGCATATAATTTGTTTTCTATACCTAGTATAACTAAGAGTACATAAAGACTATTTTATAATTGTTATGGTTCAATATTCTTGGCCCTATAGTTTCAGCGGCTGTGACATAATTAAGTTTATGATATATGTCGCATTATTATAATCTGTGAAACTGGCTACTCAAAACTGTTAAGTAGTGTTATTATTTTTTAATAACTTGATCTACTTTTCGTAACCTTTCGTGTAAAATTACTCAAGTTGAAGGAAATATGTTAATTTTGTCATTTTATAACACTACAATAATTGACATTAAGAGTTATCAAGTATTTAAACGTGTAAATTGCAGACACGTTAAGGTTTTGATCGCCTTAAAATAGTTAGGTACTGTTCAATTTTTTTTCAGGACGCGTACAGACAATAGGTTCCAGTTCAAATAATTAAATATAAGTATGTGAAAATAATTATATTTACTATTTGTTACCTTTCGGCGTGTAACCGCTAAGATAATAAGATTAAATGATTTGAAAGAATTATAATATGAATAACAACAAATAAAAACATTTTTTAATACAGTTGCCCAAAAAGTGCTATTTTACGTAAGTAGCTGTTTAGCATTCGCAAAGTTGGTTTACAGTACATATGGTGCCACTTTCCCGCACGCTGCGAGAATGAGCACTTTCCGTGCATATGTCGTAACTTTATAGAGCCATATGTACTGTAAAACGTTGTACGATACAAGTGCGAATAGGTCATTCGCAACTTGTGTCGATTAAAAACACTGCCTTCGGTCGTGTTTTAATTTATCACCACTCGTTGCGAATTTCCTATTTTCTGCACTTGTATCGTAAATAACTATTTTGCGAACTAGAGCTTTTTACTTTTCTAACTTTACTAAATTTATTTCTGACCGTAATCCGTACATCCACACCAAAAAGTTTGGATGTTCAAAAACTTTATATATTTTTTTATTAGTTTTATTACGTTACACGTTTTTCACGTTTATTAGTTTTATTACGTCTAAAAATATATGAAGCGATATAAATGAAATATTTATTTGTTATTATAAAAATTAAATATTATATAATACGATATTTGACTAAAAATTTTTTTTACTTAATGGCTGAATAAAACAAAAATTAAAAAGTAAAATCGGCGCCCACATTTTTTAGTATTAATAATAATAATTCAGTCTATATACGTCCCACTGCTGGGCACAGGCCTCCTCTCATGCGCGAGAGGGCTCGGGCTATAGTCCCCACGCTAGCCCAATGCGGATTTTTTAGTATATTTGTATCAAAATAATTCAACTTAAATTGCAACTGTGAGAGTGTGTTTTGTAGGAATTGAGTTGCTGTGATTAATTTTTGCAATGTAAATCATCGCTAAACGTAGTGTATACTTAGTGCTGAATTGACATTCAAGTTCAAGGAAAAAATCGAAACTGGGTCTGTCAGCCGCTGCATCTCTCACGTAACCAATATTTGTTTTATTGCGTTTTTTTGCAAATGTATTAAAAAACGTCGTTCAATGTACGTGTGCAAGTGTCATTATTTACTTGTCCCGTGTCGTTTATTCGCCTACGGCTCATCATAAATGACATCTAGGGACTCTTAAATAATGATATACTTTTCACACTTGCATTGGAATGTACTATTTCAGTCATAACAGTTTAAGAAACTGAGTATTTTTAGCGTTTGCCAAATGCGTATAGTATCGTAAAATCACTTACAGCAATGAAAATACACACAAATACAATAATCGGCAAACATATTTACTGACGCAATTGAAGTGACTCACCGAATCTTTGTTGTTATGTTTGTTTTATTTGCATTTGTAGGAATGGTTATTAATTAGGTTAAGTCATGGCAAACACAAGTCGAGTGACGCTGATCCCACATCATTACTTATTGAACATTTATTTGTGACGTTACGCGGTTTTAAGTTTTAAGTGAGTTTGTAATAAAAAATAAATGAGTCTAAAAGTTGTTGCTGCGTGCTTGTATTTTATACATATAAATCTGAATTTAATATATGAAGAACAAATTAGTGCCATTTATAAGAATTATAAATATTATTTTTATAAGAATGAGACACTTTTGAATTGAGGTTTTTTTTTGTACTTCAATACATTTTCAAAGGAAATCTAATACTTTATTTAATATTGGTCTTTATTTAGTATTGTGCAGAAAGAAAAGCTATAAAACTAAACAACAACTACTATTAGTTATCATGCTATCATTATAAAGAAAAATATCAATGGATGTTTAACAGTCGTTTCAACAAATCTTGCAAAAACACGGCTCCCATTTATGGGCGACGCCGTTCTATATTCCATACGCTTACCGAACGCAGCGCTCTTCAACTTGAAGAAAACTGCTATAAATATGATCTTCAATTACACGTTAAGTCTGAATTCAAGACCGAGTCTTTAAGGAGTTGTCTTAAAATTACAAGACTTGTGTTATGCTGGATTCTCTCGAAAGAAAGTTCCGTCATCATTTTTAGAGTTTTTATCTAAAATATATAGGTAAATAACAAATTTCATTACTACGCACAACAAAGCGTTTTGAACATTGGTAAAATGGAAACCAGGTCTCTGATGATGGCGATCCTCCTGGTCGATTTCGTATTCAATGTGAGTACGAGTGCTAAGTCACTATAAATGACTAAATCTAACTTTACAACTACTCAAGCAACGACGAAAATAACTAAATTCTTGAAGAAGTTTTTTATACATATATTCATTGCTTACACCAACTGCTCTAGGGTCAGCTAGCTGAGCCAAACGATCAGTCAACGACGGTAATACAGACCCAACGCTAACCGCAGTCTGACAACTGTCTACAAGTTTTTATTGACCATTAAACGCTGTTAATGTTATACATTAGGTGACAGGTTGACATGCCTATTAAGGTGAACTTTCTGTTAAGGGTATAGGGGTGAAACTTGTTTGAGCTATTTTAATTAGCTGCAGGGTTTTTAAGTCGCTAACGTTTCGAATATTATTGATGTTGACAGTAATGACATTTTGAATAATAATTAATATAAACAAGTGTTTTAATTATAAATTAACGTTATATCAAGAAACAATAATTCAATGAACTATCAAACCTCAACAGGACGTATAGCTGCGATTTGACTTATTTAAAAAAAATATCTTTACTGAATAAAACATTAATCACTTGATTTTCGTTTTGTCTTCAAGACAAATGTATTTACAATTACATAAAATTAATGTATGAAGTATTGCGGAAAATAAAAATGATATATTACCTGCCCCTTCTCTTTTAATTTGAGGTTAAGCTCGACACAAGTATACAACTTATGGGATTTTTTAATCGAACCGCGATCTGATAATGTCACACGATCAATTATATTAAACTGTCACCCTGGAAATTGCTAGGTACGATCGCTTTATAATGAATACAGATTATAGCAATATATTAATTAAGAAATATTAAACCGAGTAAACAGTGTAACATTTAATTATACGTCTCAGCGTTTTGGGTTTTTCCTGTAGATATTCTTGCGAGGAAGACGGACGGTAATTATCGCATTTGGTCAGATTGTCATGCATTTATATTATTATTATAAAATAATAAAGTATACAACAAATTTAATCCCAGATCCCATGTAGGTATATCCAGTAACTCTAGTTCTACATAATTAGCAATCAAACAAAATAATAACAATGCCTTTAGTAAGAAAATTCACGGAATACGATTTGAAGGACACATTCTCGAATTACATAATAATTTTGCTTTACTCTGTGTACTTAATATTTGCGTCATTTACTTGTACCTTTGGATGTACAATAGTAAACTGGGTCAGCAATGACGTCAGTTGGCGTAAAACTATTGTAACATACTGCAGCGTTTATACTAGACATTGTATCCAATTTCCTACAAATACTCGTGAAAGGTCATATAATTATCTATTTAGATGTTTGAATATACATGATCAATCCAAAACGGTCAGTATGGAGAAGTCAGAAACTATGAGAGATAGCCACATCTGTTCTTAGGAAACATGGCTTCGATTTTAAATTTAATAATAATGACATTTAATCTTTTTTTAATCTTTCATACATAACCGGGAATCGAACCTGCTCGAAGTCATGTAAACAATCTTAGGTACAAATTCTGTGAGTTTTTTCGTTGTTATTGTTGATAATACGAATCTTAAGAAAAAAAGATTGAATGTTATTATTATTAAATTTAAAATCGAAGCCATGTTTCCTAAGAACAGATGTGGCTATCTCTCATAGTTTCTGACTTCTCCATACTGACCGTTTTAGATTGATCACCCTATATATTACTCAATCATAAATAGATAGAACAGCTGAACAAATGTATATGAAATTCGGTACACAGGCACACAATTTAAAATGCGGCTGAAATGGGGTTGTAATGGAGACCTATAATATCTTAAGTGAGAATTTTATTAACTACATGATATTTAATATTGAGATCTTAATACCTGTAATGTCATAATTCCAATTGATTAATCTAACTTAAAATTATATGTTTACTTACAGTCTGATGATATGATCAGATGGCACCTTACCTGAAACAGAAAAAAAATTATACATAACCTATGATTCGAATGGTTCCAACATTGAAAAATGACAATAAGTATACGTATTGTTTATTATTTCAAAAACCTTATTGCAAAGATGTAAAGTCCAGCGATGTACATTTAAGAGTGTTGCTGTTAGTATTCTTCAAGTGTCACGGCGTCACACATAACGACATACAAGTTGGGCATTGGGCAAGATAGCTAACACCTCGTGATTGTAATTACGTCTTTCATCAGAGTGAATAGGTAGCTAGCACCTGACAGTAGTAATTTAAACCACACAAATTAATACCTATATAAAGTTGTACAAATTGAAAACTTCATGGTCATTTTAAATATTGTCTAATAAATATTATTGTCGGCCACTGTATAATCAACCATCATTCAATGTTGTTGAATATACACGGAAATTATTAACTAATATTGGGTGTTCGGCTACTTCTCGGATTACTGAATAGTTTTTGAGTAGATATTATCAATATTTAAAAATAACATAGTCAGAAATTTTAAGAAACTGTGAGCCAAAATTCATGCCTAAATCCTTTTAGCCATATTTAACCCACCCAGTACCTTAACATACAAACTCACGCATTAAATAATATCTATATGATCTATAGGATTTTGCGTCGCAATCTCATTCCTACTATTAAATATGATCATAACGATGTGGATCGATTAAAACGCAATCGATAATATGCTTAGAGATATAATTGATATTTAACCTGATTAAATCTACCGCTATTAGTCGTCTCATTGAATGGTAGTGGCACATTCTTACATATAATTTTAACTGTAGGTAATGCCTGCCCGATGTTCATTTTAGGAAATTTGTTCAGATTTCATTTAATCACAGATACATTGGATCTACTTTACTACAAAATTATGAATATATACGCGAATGAATTTCATTTAAAATATACGAAAGGGTACGAGTATTTTTTTTGTCTGATACATATCTGCGTCATTCGGAATTCATACTAAACTTAATACACGGGATAAGTGGCGTACACGAAGAGAGGCCTACTGAAATGCAAATTGACACTACGCAACAAAACAGCTGAGAATTTATATTTTTTCATAGACTATTCTCCAAAAATCGATTGTAATTTGAAATAAATATTTAATAGTTAACTAGCTGAATACCTAGTATGACTTACGTGGAAAAAAAGTATGTTGATTCCGGTTCTAAACTACATACCTGTATGTCGTATTTCCATCAACTATGATCAGAACCAGCGTTATATAGTTTCTAACGTCGAAACAAACTTTCACATTTAGATGTAAAATTGTAATTATTGAAAGTATAGGTACTTTTTATTAATACCATCCATACTTTCCCATAAATGATCATCGTGCTAAGCTGCTAAGCCAACATTACCTACTAAGTACGGCAATTATCTTTCTCTAAGATTACTGGCCAATAGTGACGTCACTACCCATAACATCCATAACCAATAATGCGTCCGTAATTATTTTCGCCATTGTGTATGACGTCAATGAATTCCCGATAAAATGTTGCGGAACTTGTTAATGGCGATAGAAAACCAATTATTAACTAAGTAATTTTAATGTTTATATGATTTTTTAACTCAAATTGATGATTAGTTAATTGATTGTAGGTTAAGGCAACGGTGTATGTATATTTCGACTGTTGAAGTGAGTGCTTCTTCACTAAATAAATTGGATAAACTCACATACATAATAATAATAATACTCGAGTAGACAAATAAATTGTATGCAGACAACTGATTTCAGAACCCTCCAATCAAGTCCCATATCGAATGTAATAACTTCAGTGTATGATCAGAACTTCAGAAGAGTTTAGAGTCGAACCAAGATATTTCTGCTAGGTATTTTCAGTGACAAAGTGTGGCCATGTCATCGTGAATGTCAAATTTCTATGAAAGTATGAAGTTTATAATGACAAACTCTCACTTTGTTCTATTCAAATCGGTGTTAAATTAGCTTAGAAAAACTAGTTACTCAAGTAAAACTGTTTAAGCTTTAATTCTACAAATATATCTGTCGGCGGCCGTTCGTAAGATCAGGCATGTCGTGAAATTCCTAGGCATATCGTGAAACGTGAAAATCGATCTGAATTTTCTGGTAATTATTGCCTGAGTTTAGGTATGGTATTCCAAGTTAGTTTGGATTTATTATAATAATAATAATTCAGCCTATATACGTCCCACTGCTGGGCACAGGCCTCCTCTCATGTGCGAGAGGGCTCGGGCTATAGTCCCCACGCTAGCCCAATGCGGATTGGGGACTTCACATACACCTTTGAATTTCTTCGCAGATGTATGCAGGTTTCCTCACGATGTTTTCCTTCACCGAAAAGCTAGTGGTAAATATCAAATGATATTTCGTACATAAGTTCCGAAAAACTCATTGGTACGAGCCAGGATTTGAACCCGCGACCTCCGGATTGAAAGTCGGACGTCATATCCACTCGGCCACCACCGCTTGCCACCGGCCACCACTTGGATTTATTATACTTGGACCAAATATAATATCAGTCAACGATAAAGCCCACGGCTGCATATTAAGATACCTGGCACTATTCATGGCCCACTTATGACAATTCGTGACATTGCTTTTTTGGCAAGGTAGTAAGCTCATCAACAATCTTTTAAACATAATAAAAGTGCATAAAAGCTTAAGACAGATAAAAGTCATATCTTTTCTGATAATAAAAATGTAAAATTAACCCACTCTCATTCTCTCTGTCACATATTCAGGCTTAAACCACTGTAATATATAGGTACATTTTGATATTGAAATAGTTTGAGTCCCGGGACATTGGATGATTTTTATCACGGAAATCATCATTCAATGCAGACGTGGTCGTGGGCAGGAGCTTGTTAACTATATTAAAATAAACACCTTTCCAGGCCATCGCTCACAGCCAACTGAGCAATCAAGGACCTAATTCTACTTAATGATTTTTTTAACCACTTGATTTATCTTACTCGTCACACACGCAGTTTAATATTAAGAGGTCACCGTATAGGCGATGGTGATGTTACGAGTTGTTGAGAAGCAGACCAGAATAGGTACCGCCAATCTAACCTCGCGAGCCCCATTGATTGTTAAGAGTGCTATATAAAAGGCCCGACGGCGATCAGCTCACTTAACTCCTCCTAAAGCTTTAAGCCTAAAGATAGCTTTAAATTACTAGTACCTATACGAAACACTATATTTTGATTTGCTTGATAAATAGAATGCAGATCATTGGTCAGAGAGATTTTGAATTCCAAGTGTAATTTTCATACTTTTTTATTATTCGCTTAATCATCAATTGTGTGCGAAGAAAGTCTTTTCTTCTTAATGCAGACACAGAAAGGGCGTTCGGTCCATCATTAGTTAAATTAAAATGGCAGATATAGATTAGTCTAGTAGTACTCAGGCCTCCATAAAAAACTTGTACATATAATTTTCTTTTTTACTTCTGCGCACTTGTCGACGATGACCTTAAGTTTTGTTTATGCCATAATACGAAGTCTACGAAAGGAAGTCTATGATGTTATTATAGCAAGGAGCACGTAGCCCACCTATATGGCCCGCGCCGCGGTGGTCCGCCGGTACTTACCACTTATTATACTGCGAATTTAGATGCGGCTGATTGCCAATAACTACTAGTTAGTGAATAAAACATTACAATTTAGTACTTATCTAGAATTTCATATGAGGTCATGTTTTTACAGCCATATTCATATAAAAGTCTATGTCTATCGGTCTTTTACTTCTTTTTTTACCTCCATCAAAGACAAGAGGAATCACACAGAACTGCACAGAACAGATTTCCACTCGGGCGGACTAGTTATTTTGTAATAAACGTCATATCTCATTCAGCGAGCGTTGATTATATTCGTAAAAGTCACGCACATAATGATTCACACATATGTGCCAAATTCTAAAACAAGTTTTTATATTTTACTTGTGTTAATGAAAACCACACATATTCAGAAAACATATTCAAAAACTAACACTGATGGTATTGATACGCGAATCAAATTAGTATCACTAACTATTTACGTAATTCGGAGAAACAAATTTCATTGATAATTAAGATATTACGACGGGTATCGTCTTTGTCAGTCCTAGTACTTATTTTGAAAATCATCTAAGTTTCAATTGTTAGGATTAGGACGTAGTTTTACGTGTGTAGAGTTGAAATCTACCGCAAGTATTTGACAGATCACGAATATTGATACTAGCTTGGTATCATTTTTTGAGTTTCAGAGTACACATGAAAGAAAGTTAATGATAATGACGTTTATATTATGTGGGACAGACAAAAGACAGGCCATACAAAATGTTTTGACGTAGTATGTATTTAACAATTAGTAATGATGGAGTGCTCTTGCGTACTTATATTAATCAAGCTCACGAACTAAGCTCGCATGTGGGTGGAGGTATTAAGATATAAATCATCCTAAGCCTTTTAAAGATCACAAAAACGTAATATAATATGTTTAGTCTTCTAAAAAGTAAGTAAAAAAAAACGGAGAAGTGCGAGTCGGGCTCGCCCACCGAGAGTTCCGTACTTTTTAGTATTTGTTGTTATAGCGTCAACAACAAATACTAAAATACATCATCTGTGAAAATCTCAACTGTCTATCTATCACGGTTCATGAGATACAGCCTGGTGGCAGACGGACAGACAGACAGACGGACAGCGGAGTCTTAGTAATAGGGCCCCGTTTTACTCTTTGGGTACGGAACCCTAAAAAAGTGAGTGAAAAGCTACATCACATCCTTCTAGCAGTCCTAGCTCTCTACTTGTGTAGTGTGTACCGTATTTTGGTAAAACTCATATAAATCAAATTATGCAGGAAACATATACATATAATCCCAAAAATAAGAGTTAAGGTAACTTCGGATGTCAACTGCAACTGTAATACTGTTACGACATTACTACTTACAGAGACGCTAATAGTGTTGGTTAAGACTGGAGTCCTTTGAGTCCTCTGCTTTAAGACTCAACTCAGTTTTTCAGATTCTTATAATTAAGACGAAACTCGAGTTCTTTTCAACTTATTAGAGACTCGGGTCTTTTGTAGAGATTTGACTCCTTTTCGGAGAACTTACAATTTTTTTACAAATAACTTCGAAATGCGTTGTCTTTTTGTAAAATTCATGGATGTACATACATAAATCTTACAATAACGCCTATTTCCTTTATTGTTGTTTAGGTAAAACCTATAAAATTGTTAATTGAGTCTTTTTGAGTTGCGCTTAAAAAATACTCAATAAAGAACTCGACTCGGGAATTAAAAGACTCAGAAGTTTTTTAAGCTCTGAGTCTCGTAAAAACGAGTCGAGTTCTTCAATTTAGACTCAAAAAAACTCGAATTCCTACCAACACTAGGCGCTAATGTCGCTGCTGTATCTGTCAACTTCCTTAAGGTGCAGTAGGCACTATTAAAATTAGTGGATTTAAAAGCCTCGTGAATGTACCAACGAGGATTACCGAAAACTCGAAAACTTGTATTGACCACGCATATTCTAATATAGGCAAACCTAGCATTGTTAACGTTTTTTGTAACGACTTGCACCTATCCGATCACTTGTCTGTAAATGTAACTTTGAATATTTTTTACAATCAAGTCCCATCTAAGCAACATATTTTAAAGAGAAAGTTTTCACATAGTAACAAATTGGATTTTACACGTAGTTTGGACTTGTATGATTGGGATTGCCTATTAGTAAAAAACAGGTGTCCGAGTAAAAGGTTTGAATCGGTATTAAATGTTTTAAAGTATTACTTTGAAGCACATTTTCCTATAAAATATCAACCTATTAGAACAAATCGCGATGTTTGGGTTAATGATCTTATAAAAGCTAAGCGAAATAAATTACGTACACTAAAAACTAATCTTTCACATAACCCTAATGACCACGAGTCACGATCGAACCTTGCAAAAACAGAACCATTGTATTGGGCACTATTGAAAAAACTACGTAAAAATTATATTAATAAGCAAATTTCAAATAGCAGTGACAATATGTGCCGTAATATTTGGCGAGTAATAGCTGACGAAACGTGCAGGAAAAACAAGACTGGAAACCGCGCAATAGACATACTCATAAGCCGGTCGGAGGGCGAGTGCGAGAGTGCGCGAGCCGCCGCCGCCGCATCACTACTGAACCAGTATTACGTTAACGCCAACGTAAACAATTTAAAACCGTGCATTGTAACTGCTTGTGTGTATTTAGACAATTATCTGGACACAATGCCTGCATCACTTGTTTTTACTCCGTTCACCGTAAGTGAAATCATTGAGTCTTTTAATAAAATAAAACGAAAAAGTTCGAAAGACATTAATGATATGTCAACTCACATTCTTGACTGTCTGTCTCCTTTGGTTATATCACTGATCCTATTCTTGTTCAACGAGTGCGCTAGCGCCGGCGTATACCCTGATGTTTTAAAGCTAATAAAAGTGCAACCAGTTTACAAGGGGAAAGGTGAACATGACTCACCCAAATCTTATCGCCCGATATCTCTGGTGCCTATCATCTCAAAGGTTTTTGAACACCTAATTAGCAAAAGACTGATGCAACATTTCATTTCCAACAACTTGTTAAACATTCAACAATACGCATACCAACCGGGAAGGTCGACGACGGACGCTGCGCGGGATGTTGTGACACGGGTGCTGCGACACCTCGAGGACGCCCGACAGGTCGCTGCCGTCTTCTGCGACCTGTCGCGCGCCTTCGAGATGATTGATCATCCTCTTCTCTTAACGAAATTAGCTCAGTATGGGGTTAGCGGTGTATTTCATAAAATGATTGCATCCTTTCTAAATAATCGTAAACAATGCACGTATGTACATAACTCAAGGTCAAACTTAGAAGCAGTAGGCGATTGTGCAGTTCCTCAGGGATCAATTGCTGGTAACAACCTTTTTCTGATCCTCGTAAATGACATCACGAGCGCCTGCCCGGGCTCTGAATATATCATGTTCGCTGATGATACTTGTGTGATTGTGCATGCGGATGATTTTGAAACTTTAAAAACGAAACTTAATTATGTAATAAATCAACTCTTCAAATGGTTTAATGCTAATGGTATGGTATTAAACTTGGATAAAACGAATATTATCCACTTCCAGTTAAGAAACACGATTAAAACAAAATTAAATATAGTTCTTAACAACACCCAAATCCCTCAGGTTGATACAGTTAAATATCTTGGGTTCGAAATTGATGCCGGGCTGACTTGGGGTCCACATATCCAGTCGACCTGCGACAGGCTAGCTTCAGCCTGCTATGCACTGTCCAGGTTAGCACCCAGCCTAACTTCGGATAATCTCAAAAGAGCGTATTACGGATATTTCCATTCGATCCTTACACATGGTGTAGATCTCTGGGCCACAGCCGCTGAACGTGATAGGGTGTTTAGAATGCAAAAACGTGCTCTCCGCATAATCGACGGTAAACCCTCTGACCACCCAGCACAACCGCTATTTAAAAAGCATAAAATATTAACTTTGCCTTGTATATTTGTACTGTCGGCTTGTATGTACGTCAGAGCAAATATGCATACGTATAAAACTAATGCATCTATACGTACCTGTGACCGGCCGCCCCGCAGGACTCCCAAACTGGTTGCTCCGAGTTGCCGACTCGCTAAGTCGAGACGGTCGCTTAGTGTAATCGGACCAAAATTATATAATTCACTCCAATCTACATTAAAGGACTCGAAAACTGACTCAATTTTTAAAAAAAATCTTAAATTATTACTTATTCAACACGCATGCTACTCAATTGATGACTTCATGTGTATAACCTTAACCAAAGATCATTGACCCAACATCGTGAAACGAAATATTATTATTTTTCTATTCCTGATTTGTTTCATTGAATCTATAATTATTAATTGTAAAATTGTATTTTATTTTGACTTGTAAGACGTACTTTTATTTTACCAATAAAATTCTGTATTCTGTATTCTGTATTCTGTAGGTTCAGAAAACGGAGTTCTTAAACAGTCGTAGCGCTTTTTTGGATCATACTACGTCTGTCATAAATTTAATTAGCAATAGCAATTTCTCGAGGGCCTGTATTGATTCCAATCCCGAGTTCTTGAGTTTCGCTCGATGGAAAAAAATCACAAACAGAGGTCTAAAATGCACTTGAGAAATTATAACTTATGAAAATTGCTTCTAAAAATCGGCAATATCATGTTTGAGGGAACTTATCGATTACTTTTTTTATTTTTTTAAACATACAAAAAATTAAAATTAAAAACATGATAGGTATCCGCACTCCCGGGCACCACGCGTTTCCATCCTGTTCGACTTCAGATCACAATTTTCGAAACAGAAAACAAGACATTATTTAAGTAGCCGTAATTATAAGAAAGGTTAAAAACGCCAGACAGTTATTTCACGATCAAATTATTGCTCTGGAGTGGAAAGCGATACTTGTAGCAAAATACTTGAAATTTAAGTAAAAATTATGTGATTACAGTCGTTAGCCGATTTTATTTGGGTCGTGATACAAGCTTTAAGCGTTTTTTATTTGGAGTACTAGTATGTTTTGGAGTACTATATACTTGTACTTAGTTATCGTAGTTTTGTTGTAGTGATAGGTCGTAGTTTTTGTTTTTTAGGGTTCCGTACCCAAAGAGACCCTATTACTAAGACTCCGCTGTCTGTCCATATGTCTGTCTGTCTCTCTATCCGTCTGTCACCAGGCTGTATCTTATGGACCGTGATAGCTAGACAGTTGAAATTTTCACAGATGATGTATTTCTATTGCCGCTATAACAACTTATAACTAAAGAGTACGGAACCGTGGGCGAGTCCGACTCGCTCTTGTCCGGTTTTTAGATTTGTGAAACAATGCAGCGTAAAACAACTTTGGACGAATGGGAACTTCGCTCACATGGAATTATCATAATGAACTCCGATATCATAATTTACAGTCATAACCATAAATTACTAAATAGTAAAATAACCGCATGTATATTGTATGTCATGTGAAATAAAATAGTCTTACAAAAAATATTACATAATGATCATGATTAAAACTAACCAAAGCAAGTAAGCGATCTGACCCGCTGACTGCTTCCATTGGTACTCCGTCCGAACCGCGGGTCAAACCGATTCCCATACAAATTGCTTTAAGCAATTGTTAATGGCAACCTTTTCAACAACTGTCACCGATCCAAGGCGCTCATTTACTTCGGTGATGTACTGTTACATTTTACGTAAATTGCAGCATTGTCTGTCGGTTGATATGTCTTGTACAGTCAGCTGCATTACATTTACGTATTTCTCATGTAAATCTCGCGCTCTTTGATTTGTACATCAGTTTACAAGTTTTTTTAAAGAGGATGACTCTTTATTTGCAATTGTGTAACTATTATGCGTATGTATACTATGTGTATGTGTATTCAATGCTCTAAATGTTTTAATCAACTCTATTATACGTGTAGCATTTCTGCTGTGTTCTATTTGTGTGTAGTGAATGAATGGTTTGTTAATTACAATTATGATAGTCACGAGACCGTGTGTACGTGTCAGTTAATTAGTAAGGCAACTTAAGGGCCACTTGCACGCTCCAGGGTTAGCCAACTAACACAGAGTTAACAGTATATTTTAACCCTGTATAAACGGTTAGCTACGAGTTAGTTGGCTAACCTTGGAACCAAGTGCCTTTGACTGTTTAAACATAAACAACTATTCTGATCAGAGAACAGAATTAAAATTGGCCTACTTAGTGAATAACAAGTATATATAATTATGTAAATGTATAAAGTATGCTTATCGTTAATATACCTACATAGATTATGAAAGTTTCTTTAGTTTCCTTTGAAAATATGCTGAAATCTCAGAGTTTTCACCAATTTTCGAGAAACTTTCCATAATTGCATATCTGTATGTTAAGAATTCTGTCGTGATACCTACTTCTGGTGCTCTTTGTTTCCACAGCCGACTGTACCCTCTCATTCCCCGTAATGTCACCCGCGATTATGATTTAGTTGGCGCTGCATTAACCGACTACCACAAGGTCAGTATTGATTTCACCCACATACCTCCGCGTTCCCGTGCCGCGGAAGATGTTTTGACGTTTTCTAGTTTTATTTGACAGCAATCCGTCTTCATTAATGCTAATTGAGGTAAATTTAATTAGTTAAGGCATGTCGTTTTACTACATTAGTTTATTTTATCATTTTCATCATCATTGCTATCATTGGCCACAGAGTGATAGTTGCAGCGGCTAAGAAAGTATTTTCTTAGTTTGAGGCGGTAGCCTACAGCCTAAACCGCGTGACCTGTTTTCATTGCATTGAACTATACAAGATGCTAACAAATGAGCTACCAATATTTTTACAGCTGACAGTAAGTACTTGGCTCCTGGAATATATTTAAGTATGAAACATTTTAGGTCTTATGATGCTTTTTGGAGAAAATTAGAAAACAAATTTACAAGGTAAAAACAGCCTGTTAATGAGATAGTTAAATGAGACCTCATTGAACAGATTCTAGAACCTCTTTTAATTAACTCTTAATTGGGCCCTTCTCGTTGATAATATTACATAAGGAACGCAATCTCCATAGGCAGAACTTATGCAAAAGTGTCCAGTGGTCAGCTATAAATAATAGTTCCAAATCTCTCCAGAGTAGCGCTAGAGTAGCTAAGAACCTAGGCGTTATTGACAGAGTGAAGTGCGCTGTCTATGATTTGATTTTTTTTTCAAGTATTCTAGGTATTGTAGCGCCACCTATTTAAGGTTTTTTGATGACACTTTTTGGTATATGGAGATTCCATTCCTTATCTCCACCTTCCGTAATATTACACAAACAATTGTTGACATGACAGGAAGTGTTTAACTCATCTTGTCAGTTAAATGCTCATAATGATTAATTTTAGACAGAATTATAGTTTATTATTTTGTTCGGTATATAAAACCTAAAAAATGATATGAAAAAATCTTAATTTCCTTTTAAAGTTAATGCTTTAATGTGTAGCATCATCTCTTAAAATATCGGTAACTAATATGTTAGCACCTATCAGTATTTTCAACATTTAAATGCTGACATGTTGTTTATATCCTCTCCGCATTGATTGCAGTTTTCCTCTTTGAATGTCATTTCCCTACGACAAGGTTGAAAACAGATTATCCGATTAATGACGCAAATGTCTCAATTAAATACCTAATCAAAGTACGGAAATGGACGTAGGTATACTGCACGTGTTTTTTTTTTTTTTCAATACACTTACGGCTTACCGGATAATGTACTATTTAAAAACTACACCTTGCGTTTTTTCAACTCATGTTACTTGTAACTTAGTAAAGGACTTAGTAAAAAAACAGAATTTTCAAAAGTAATTTTCTGAAGTTATTACATATTTTATTTGTATATTCTTTAGGTACTAACTTATTTATGCAATACATATTTCTTTTTAGCATTTTAGCATCTGTGAGCCCGAGATAGTGCTATTGAATGCTTTTTCGTGGTGCGTAATTTGTTTTAAGGTTTTAAGGCTTATACGACGACGGCGCCAAACCAGCATACGGCGCGCCTGATGGTAAGCAGTCATCGTAGCCTATGGACGCCCGCAACTCCAGAGGTGTTACATGCGCATTGTCGATCTTTTAAAAATCTGTACACTCCTACACCTACACCTGTGCACTCTGTCTGTGTTTTATTGATTATCTAAATTATATACAGTACAGAATGCACGTGTCATCTAATCAAACAACGAGGTCATCAAACCGACATATCTAACCAGTTATACCTCCGTTTATAAAGTTTAAAGATTACACGCGGCCAGTTGTGCCTTTGTTTGATTCTCGGATTATCTCACTCAGATAACGTACGATGCTGTATTTACTTACATTAAGAACAGATAAGTGGGTTATGCTACTTCAAAATAGCGTATTAAATTGTGATCTCTGTAGCAGGATATTACTTAGATGATTATGGACGCAGATAATCTTTATTCGCATTTATAGTTTCTTTAAAAGAACTGGTTCACTTAAAACTATTAAAAGGTCACAAATCTATGTTTACTTTTATAAGTATATAGGTAAAATACCATTAAGATGGAATAAGGATGGATGGAAGGAATAAGACGGGTTTAGTCTACATTTTTCAAATGAATAATTAATCTTTGTATTCATATATTCAATTTGTTTTTTTGTACTTTTAATAAGTGATATTTGACATTGAAATATTCTCAAGCGTGTGCGTAACTTACTTTCTATGCATCTCGGTCATACTAGCATATTAGTGCGAGTGAGATGTATAAAAACCGTAAGTAAATTACGCAGACATTAGCGAATAATTATGTCAGTGTGAAACTGGTGGTAACCGTATAGGTAACAATATTTTTGGTTACACCGTCATTATCCACGCAACCGCTTAGGTATTTGTTAGGTACTCGTCACTTCTCATTAAAATACATATTTTATTTACCTCCAGCTCAATTTATTACAGCACTATATTATTAAATTTTTAAAGGATGTCATAGCTCCGAATTATTCCACAGTAAACATCTTAATAAGTCAAAAACACGCATTCAAATAAATAAATGATGTAAGTATACCTCTTTGTATGCCGCCTCGTAAACCTGCCTTATTCACAGATTCAGACAAAAGTATTACTTGTATACGAAACCACTGCTTGTCTTTTGTTTATCAAGAGTTTAAGTCATCGTAATAAAATCTTGTCAACTATTATTGTGTTGTGGTCAATGCGCTGTGCTGAACAGAACGAAAGTTTTACGTTTTATTAAAAATACTATCCGACCATCTCACATGTTTACCTACGTTTCATATGTAGACACTTGTCAGAAAGAAGAAACAAAGGAACAGCTTTGTCTAAAGCTATAAACTCAGCTATCAACGTTATCATATACCCGCATCTTTGTATACAAGCCAAACATACAGAAGACAATAAAATGCAAAATACTATTTTTTCAAGGACTCCATTGTTTAATGTTGTTTTGCTCCGATGATTCAAGCCGTGCTAAGACTAGAAACGAATCGCTAAATAAATTGTTTACATCGCTAAGAAAATATTACACTAACCAATACAAATTGAACTAATTTTTGAGGTCAATATGGCGGTGGAATATCATTCAACGAAATAACTTTCAACAGTAGTATATATATATATATATATATATATATATATATATATATATATATTAATTTATAACAGTTACGATCTCAGAGCGAATCAAGATGTAGCAACTTAGAAATTCGTATTTAGAAAAGGTACTTTAATTTTATGTATCACCTCTCTAATACCATTTTTATAGCCAAGTTTCATCTAAGGGAGTGGGAAATAATTTTCCCAGATTTCAATTTAGATATGTAAATCCGAATGTATATATTTAATTATTATGAACACTGTTTCACTTTGAATTAGAGTATCAAAGCAAAATTGTCCACCATGAATATATATTAAATAGATTACATTCACATAAATGTTACGAAAACTTTATTAACAGCAGGTATAAGCACTATCAATATGTGGATCAGGATAAGCAGAAGTATTTTGATATTTTTTAAATGCAAGCATTAATTAGGTTCGTACTTACTCGTAGTTTAGTATGTGACTTCCTCCTTGCGTTGTCCCGGCATTTTGCCAGGGCTCGTGGGAGCCTGGGGTCCGCTTGACAACTAATTCCAAGATTTGGCGTAGGCACTAGTTTTTACAAAAGCGACTGCCATCTGACCTTCCAACCCAGAGGGTAAACTAGGCCTTGTTGGGTTTAGTTCGGTTTCCTCACGATGTTTTCCTTCACCGAAAAGCAACTGGTAAATATCAAATGATATTTCGTACATACCTAAGTTCCGAAAAACTCATTGGTGCGAGACGGGGTTTGAACCCGCGACTTCCGGATTGCAAGCCGCACGCTCTTACCGCTAGGCCACCAGCGCTTCCGTATGTGACTGATGGTCAATATTCACATGACTACTTACGACATGATTGTTTAACTTACAAGCCTCGTTACCTACCAACCCAAGTTAATGACACCGCAACAGTCTTCATCTATCTGACTAAGCGTTCACAGACCGATTAAACAACGCCTTGAGCATTTTTGTCTACATTTGAATCAGTCCTTATTTACAATCCTAACCGACCATTCCACGCGCGCGCACCCGCATAAATTTGATCTCGAAATACGTATGTTTGTCATAATTTGGAGGTCTAATAATAATGGAATAAAGCACTCAGTTGAAAACAAATGTTTATTGAATAGACAGACACTCCCGTCATCGTTTTAATTTGATACAATCCAGTTTGGTATCGGTAAATCTATTTCAGTGATAGCTCCTCATATCCAGTTCAGACAAAATCGTAATTAAAGATGCAATACACTGGGAGAGAAGTTTATTTGGTTTTTCATTAGATGAAATTAGTATTTTTACACACGAAAGGGTATGTTATCATCTAAAAACAGTAGGTACATGAATCCTACTCACATACATACAAAAAAATATTACATACCTATGACACAAATTTGATTCCACTGACAATGACAAGACAATAGTGCAGTAGAGTCCTGTTTACTAATATTACCCGACTACGCTAGGTCGAAGAATGAATTCAATCTGTATTTTTAATACTAAATATGTACATATATCAATAAGACGCTAATTATGCTGCTAACTAGTCACTTATTTCGTTTGCGAACAAAAATTCAAGACTTCGCATTATTGATTCAATTGAGAAATTTTTATGATAATCACTGTCACGAAACAACATTCAGAAGAAAAACCCATAAGGGTTCCATTTTGTCATTTAGGCTACGGAACCCTAATAATGACCCAAATTTTTTACACTTTGAAAACCTGTTGGATGGGTTGAATACTACCACATATATTTTTTGCAGCATGTGTACGTAGGTATTCATCTGTGACTCGTTTAATAGCGTGCGAAACCAAGTTTCATATACGTATTATATTATAACTGCCTTGTTTTTTACAGGCGCAATCAGCTTGAGATAGTTAATCGCAGAGTTCAAATTCCACTAATCAATGTTTTTTATCCTCGCTGGTAAAATTCCTCTACTCGTACGTAGCAGAACAACTATCCGGGGCACAGACTATGGTCAGACTCTGACCACAGCCTTGCACCTTGCCTCTGACCGTCTGAGGCGCTATCGTGAAAAATGAAAATCTTTATCTGCCACTCTGTCGCCCGCATATGCAAGCGCGATAGAGAATAGAGAGGCCGATAGTGAAATTTCGATTATCGTTTTCGCGGTAGGCTCTCAGAGGTGATACTAGTTCCAATTAGATATTACGTATAATAAATGTGTATGTCATGGCTGTTTGTTTACTAGTTAACATGAACTCTATAAACAACGCCTTAGCTTAGCTTTTTTACCAGGCCTAAACAAGAGGAGCAAAGCAAGACAGCGTTGGCGCAATGTCATCGCCAAAGATTTATACGCATGTGGGTTAGCGGAAAACGATTAAACGACGTCCAGGATTGTAGGAAGGAGAAAAGTAGGAAAGCGGACCCCGTCACAGGACGGGACAAACTCTAGGAGGATTATGATGTTGACGACCTCATGAACTCTAGTTTCACCCTACAGGGTGAAACACACACACCCTACAGGGTACACCCCATATACAACCATATATGGCAGTTATAATATTCAACTCTATTGACAGCTATTAAAGGTCAAATTTAAACAAAATATTTTTTAGTACATGCGTTGAGGGGTTAAATGGGTTAACAATTCGGTATCAGTTCGTGTATTTACCGCAACTTTTACGAGTGGGTCGTGATATTTGTGAGAATTGTGGTCTACTTTAAATAAAAAACGGTCTTTTGCATACAAAGCAGCAACGGTTTCTACTGTAGGTTTAAAAACTAAAAATATACTGAACTCTGGCTCTTCTAAGAGTCTTTTTAACATTCAAGGTTTTTAATACGCACTTATAAAGCCTTTGAAATGCTGCAAATAAAAACACTGAGGCTGGTTTTAAAATATCGTAACTATGTTGTGATAGTAACGGGTGTAAAAATCTTTAAAATTTATAGGGACCAGAAGAGTAATAAGAAACATCCCACGATCTTCCAAATATCGCCACTTTATTGAGCAGGTGGACGACTGCTTACCTTACTTGGAAGTCGCAGCCAATATATTAAAATATCCGCCTACTGTCATTTCGGCAGTCAAAGAAACTTATGCCTGTAGAATGACTAGTTGAACGAACTATACACATATGCCGTGGTAGTTGAGTTAATATGTTATGCCAGGCATAATCTCTAAGTACTTGCGAAGTAATTTAAATGTTCACTGCCAATCTGTCAAAGCTGTTTAAGAAATTTTATACTTATTGTTATCCTCCGAATGATAATATATGACGTTCTTAAGTCACCTTCTGTAATGGTGATATGGTGTAATGTAAAACAGACATGTAAAAGAAAAATTACCTACTACAGGACTGTAAGAATCCCATTTTTTTTTTCCTCAACCGCTTTTAACTAAATTAGCTATGAAAGCGATATGAAATACGATAGGAAGATTATACATTAATAATATATGTAGGTTTGTGTATCTGGCAATGTTTCTTACCTACAAACTAAGCGTATATTTTGCAAAATATATTTTGAAGCGTTTTTTGGAAAAGTTTTTGACATACTGTATTTGTCAAGTCTCCTCGTCTCGTCTATTTACGTCAATAGTCTGTGGAATTTGAAATCAGCACAGTATTATTATATCAATAACATGTTGCAATTAATCAAATGAACATTAATTTATTTCCAGCATCCATATAGATTAGTTATCACCATCTTCACTGCGACAAGATTTTACAGAGGTCTTGTTGTTTGTCTCTTAGAACCCGGTGGCACTGAGACAGCAGGGTCTACGCGGTCAGGGATGTGATTCCAATTGTATGCTACGCACGAGCACGTCGAAGGATTAGGAGGATCAATATAAGAGCGCCCTTCACTTGCGTATAGTTGTAACTCATCTTGAGGTCCGTTACACTGGATTACCCAAGAACTAGATTCTTCAATGAGAATAAGCGGTCAGACGATACTGCCCAGACACGGGTTATCATTATCGTTATCGGAGACCTCTGTAGACGCCGTTTTGTAATTATGTAACGTCTTTACTCACAATTAGCTGGACTGTCTCTAGACTTTAGCAAGGCACGTTTAGCTTACTTTTGTAAGGTTACAGAACGTTGTATTTAGGTCACAGTGATAGCGAACTATGAGCCGTATTCTAAACGTACTGTGTATAAAATTATCCTTTTAGCAAGCTGATGACTCAAAATATTAAGAGATAAGAAGAATCATGCCAATCGAATACACATAAAACTTACATAAGAATTTCTTCTAATGTAAAACTTAAATAAAAATGGCTTTAGACTTTTTTTTACAAAATCCTACGCTTACGCTATGTTACAAAAGCTTATATCAACCCACGCTTATGACGTCTAAACATGAATGTATCTGTGAACCAATGTGTCGAATTAGTAAAGCTGGCTTGTCAACTTGTCATCTATTGTTTAAGTCACTTGACGAAGATGCTAATTATGTTCTTATGGTCACTACGCCTACTTATACTTACTAAACTTGACAGTGCTTAATGCCAGTCGAATACTTCAAAATATATCAATACCAGAGTCAATATCATTTGCCTGTTTAATGAGCTTCCTAATTACCATAAATAAGATGCGTAAAAGATGTTACTTATATCAAGGTTAAAAAATTATATATTTAAACTTTATTTATAACACAACAGAAAAATAACCTTACAAATGGCGGGCTTGCTTATAAATTGGATTCCCTGGAAGTAAATTGAAGGTTCAAACAATAAAATTAAGAACTTAGGGAACGGAGAGGATTAATTTAAGTTTGCTCTCATCAATCATCATCATATCAGCCCCTTATTGCCCACTGCTGATTATAGGCCTTCCAAATATCGTCCACCCAACAAGCCACGGAACATCAGGCGCTCCATTCATCCGAAAGCGGCCACCATTCCGTGAAGTTTGCTCTATTTACTACAAATTGTGGAAGTAATTTCTTAATTATAACAACCTATTCCAATTATAATTATTGTATTCGACAGCAAGATTCGGACAATACCCTAAATTACTGTTTTACTGTCACCATTTCGAGAAACGTTCCTAATTAACTGCTTGCCTTTAATTTGACTAACAGTTTCTGTCATTAGTAAGACGTCACCAGTAGCCTATTAAAATACTATTACCAAATGTAATCTTACAAAACCAAGCAGCGACTAGAAGCTAGAAACCTTGTTATTTTTAATACATAGCTTGGTACATAGGACTGCTTTTATATCAGTACAATTTAACCTTTTACTACATGTCGTATCAAAACTGTTTGTTTCAATTTGAACTTTAGCTGTTAATACAGTTGAATATTATAACTACCGTATATGCTCAAAACAATTAATAACCTTAGCTATAACTTGTATTAAGAAGATCACTCTCATACGCACTAATTTACAACATGAACAAAGGTAAAGATGATTATGTAAGACACTCCTTATTTATGAGGACTTTGCCATTTATTCTTTCTTGTATGGCCTCTATTTCAGTTGAGAATTTATGTTAATTAAAAAAAAAAAAACAGATATGAGTAGGTAAACTATGCTGGCGACCCATAAAGGTATTTTTATCTCCGACACCAGAGATCTCTCTTCCCTATTTTGAACCACTTCACGCCAGGATTAAACCACCCTTGGGAATCAGAATATTTCACAAAATAATTAAATTTGTTCCAAAGTTGTAATGGATTACAAAATATCCGTGTCACTTAGACATATAACCACGCCTTTAAGTCGAAAATTGCTTGATCTATAGATTTCGCTACGTAACAAGGAGTATCCCGGAACGTAACCATAACTCCATAACGTGAATGACCCATTTTAATATATTTAATATGTAATGGATTATTGTCTACCCGTGTTTAATTTCTATTTAAAGACGGTGCGCACTGTACAATAACACAATGCGTGAGTGCGTGAAAGCAAATAGAGGTTATTGGCACATCAGGCGACCCGGTAACGGTGCACGTAATGCCTGTGCGCAGGTCAAGCTACTACATCATTGATTAACAAAAAGGCGTACTTAGCTTTGTTTTCGCCTTTTTGGCGTAGTTTTTCAAATTATTATTAAGTGGGATTGACTAAAGTTGATATTTCTATATTTTATGTGTGTAGGATCAGCATCAATAGTAGCGGATCGAGCAAAATGCCAAAAGTACCTGTGTCAACCTCAAGAATTTATACATATAACGTGACTCTACAAGTCCACAGTTCACGTTAAAAAATATCTGCATCAGTTTGTTTTTTAAATAGAGACATATCTCTTTTTTAAAGTTATAAAATCATTCACCAATATCGATGCACTATTTTATGTTATTCTGTACAGTATTAGTCGTATGTATGAGACCTTGTTGCCTAAAAATAAATGTAGTTAATTCATTGACAGGTCGATTAGAGTACAGTCAAGTGTAAAAATATGGGTGTACACATCTTACTCAAAAATATGTCACATAGCATCTTATTCCAGTGTAATAAGAGCATAGTAACATATTTATGAGACGATTCTTTCGATACATATTTTTGCACTTGACTGTACTAACAACCAGGTACGGAAAAAGGATGACAGGTAAATGGTATATTTTTTTAACGCAAATTCTCATCAGCGGCGGTAGCACGGTCACATTTTTGTCGCCTGTCACCATGCCTGACACGTTCTAACAAGTATGTAAGTGAGAACGTGACAGGCTTAGTGACAGGCGATAAAAATGAAATCATGCTGCCACCGGAGTTAGTTTTTTGTCGGCATTAGCTTTAAATTAGCAACCGATATAGCAAAGAGTGTGTAGCCAACCTTAATTCACCGACATGACACCCATCGTAGTGAAAGCGATTATTATCGATCAAGTAAATCGATAAATCGATATCGATAAAAGGCCGGAACGACACACGCAAAAAGCGATTCAATGAAACTATATCGTGTTAAGTGTAATTTATATTACTGACGGAGCCTGATCTATGGGAACATCGGTGACTTTTTGCGTTTCATGTTGTCGGAGAAGTTTCTTGTTAAAATAATGCTTGAGGGTTGCGAAAACAGAGTGGAATTTGGTTGTAATCATTAATCACTTATCGTCGGCAGACAATAAGTTTGTGCCTTATCCATTTTTTACATTTATGAGCAAAATCGTTTTTTAATGATTCCTAAAATAACAAAAAATATGCTCAGTAAGTAATCAGTAAAAAACTAAATATTATTCTACAATATTTTGTCATATGCGCATTTACAAGATAACTCAACACTCCATTATCAGAAAATTATCACAAAAGTTGTGACATATCCAAAACTTTGTAACATGTCATACATTGTACGATTTGTACGTTTAACAATTACTTATCAAAAACGGACATGGCAATCATAAAAATGCTTTTATTTCAGGATTACCACAATATTCAAAATATTTGTATGGTACTATAAATAGTGAACATATGTGCCTAAATGATAAATAAGTTGAATATTACCTAAATTTAAAACTTTTCAAAAGAAAATTTTTTGCTTCTCTTTTCGTTCTCCTGCAAACCAATGTAAGGGTGTATGGCACAAACCTATTCTCACCCGACGTTATGTCTTTAAGCATTATAAGTTTACAAGCATATGCACTAAAAATGTTGGTATTATCAACGTTCGCATAAGTATTTATTAGAAATGACAGTGATGTAAACGCCACCTTAACATTTTTACAAAAGTATGAAAATAAACTGCACTAGCCCTTACGTCAATAAAATTGATTGCTAAATTCCTTTGTCGTCATCAGCATCCAGGCATCCAGTATTCTCCCTTCTCCTTTAAAAAAGTTGAAGATAATAATAATAACTACTTATTGGGAAAGATGACGGTAAGTAGGCACGCTTGATAATTTATACTGTTTACTGTGTTTACGAAAATAATGTAAGTGTTTAAACGTAATACCGTGTTTCGTTAAATAAACCTTTGACCATCTTTTGTTGTCTCGTTTGTTACTTCCTATCTGAGACTAACTATTAAATTAACGCTGGTAGAATGAAAATAAAGTTATACATTAGTACTTTTTATATGTGGGAACCTTTTCAAAGTATGTGAAGATTTAAACCAGATTGCGTCACTTAAATATTCTCATTTTATTGCTTCGATATTATCACATCGTCAAGATGCTGCGGTAAAGATATCGGGCACATAATTAGAGTACCCATAGTAACAACTTTGTTTATGTGAAGTGCGTGGGTGTATTGTTAGTATGAGTTGTTATCACCGTTACTGGTCGGTCTGGCCATTTTAAGCAAATAGTCGAGTTCGGACGGTGGGTAGAAATTATCAGTACGTGCTGGTCACGGCTAGGTGTCGACTTGTATGAATGGCGCGACCAAACATAAACGTTGCTCAATTAAAACTCGTCGAATGACCTTTACTAATAACTTATAGATGAACTCGTTAATTTAAACAAACGAATGACGTCAGAGAACGTGCCATTGACAGTGCGTAGGATTATATTGTTATTGCTCATATAGAAGAAACAAAGTTTAGATACGGATCATGTAGTAATTTTTTTTTATTCTTAATTTTTGTCAATGTACCATTAACATTAAAATTGATTATATTTGGATGAAAAGTTATTATATGTTTTTTAGTTCTTGATTTTTATAAATGTAGTTAAACCAAGTTAAGCGACACTTTCATTAAATGGAACGCCAATAAAAATAACAGCAGCGACTTTCAAAAGCTCATTAGCATATATGAAGGTTGGGTTTTTAATTTACAAAAAAAAGGCAAAAGTTGTATACTCTCACAGTGTTTTTTTTAAATTTCACTGACTAATTATCATGCCCGACCTCATAATGTTGACTGTAAAGAATTGCTCTCTCTTGATGGTAGCAATAGAGAACGATTTGCTTAAACCAGCAAATAAATAGTTTCAGTAAATAAAGTCACCATACCTAAAGTTCACACTTGTGCAGCCAATGGAAAACCATCGTAAAGGTAAAGGCAATAAATATCAAATAATAATCAATCAATCAAAAACGCAAAAAAAGCACCGCTGCAATAAGGTGAACCACCTCGCGTTAGTAAACACAATAACTAAATGACATGTCCACGTGACCGTAACCTCTCTAGTTTTACAAAATCATCTAATTATGATGTTACCGATTTGCTACCTACCCAATGTAACGTCAGAACATTCAAGGACTTACATATAGGTAGACTTATAACAAGTCTACGCATATCATACTGGTCATATCAACCATACATTTACATATCATTATGCCAATATATCATCATAATGAGAAATTAATTTACAGCAGGTACGATTCCACCTTTTTGTCCGAGTCATTTTATTTTATTTTGACTTGATTTCTAATAAGTCGGATCATTACTTTTTGCTGTTTTGATAATCTCAAAAATAAACACCGAATTTATTATAGAAACAGTCTTGTTTTTGTATGTTAAATAAAAGTTTTGCGCTGTTTCTGTGTCTCCCAAGGATATTTGTACGTCAGAAATAAACACGTATAACCTGCCTAATAGGTATATTGTTGCATGGATCTAACCTAGCTCCGGATCTGGAGATGGGGACAAAATTTAGGAACTTATTCCACGGCCACAGATTTAGCGGAAGGAAATCACCTAAATATTTAAATGCGTAAAACCTGTCAGTAGTAAGCGAAAACCACAATAATTCACTGTGTGAATCTAAACTGACAATGCAAATTGATACGGTTTTACCTCGAAATTCAGGGTTGGATTGCTCAACTGTTAGAATCAATCGGAATTTTAACTAACCGCATTCATTCTATCGAACCTTGAGCCTGATAAGAACCTTAAATAACTTTTAGATTAAACAATACTTAAATGCCAATGTTACGAACCTTCTTATGATAAATGGAAATTATGAACCTACAAAACAGTCATAAATAAAACAGTAAAGCAGCATTTTGAATACATGTCTGTTAACTGGAATCATTTGTTGGGAGACTTGGGAGATATAATTGTAATATCACTTAAAAACTAATATTAATAGTATTAACATAATTTATTACTAAAACAAGCTTATGCTCATAAACTAATTAAACCATAATAGAGACAAGAAAGGTATAAAATCGATTGTAGATAAGTAGATTCATCAAACCTACGCAGTAGGTCAAATACATTTCTCACAAAATCCATAACGGTTAAAAAACTTCAAATTAAATACCTTAACGCTCTTTCAAGCTTAAAATCTCCATACTAATAAGACTCGAAATTGGAGCATCGTAACTAATCCTATAAAAACCCTTATCTAAATCCAACGGGCTGTCTGTCCGTCTGTCACAACTTGTAAACCGATTGAGTTGTAATATCGTACCGCAGCCCTACTTTATAATTAATCAAGCCGAGTCATAAACGTCGGACGTCTTTTCAACACTCCGCTAAACATTTATGTATACTGCTTCTTGATTTAATCTTTTATCATATGAAAGAAAACTGTATCGTTGTATAGCTAAAGCCGATATTAGGATGCAACAAAAGTTAATCCTACTACGAACGATGAGGTAGGTGAGGTACATAACTACCAACAATACTTAAATACACGGTAAATTTATTGACTAAGTTATAGTATAGATAACGAACTTACTGGTTGCCTACGATTTATTGTACCTATCTATTAGTAAGTGTAACTTTGATGAGTTTGATGACCCAGAGTTGATAAATGCAATTTATAACTCGTTTTTTTATTAAAAGTAGTCATCTAATAATAGGTATCTATTTCAACTGCGGACAGAAAGTAAATCTGGTTGGCGAAATTTTAAAGATCGTTTCTGACCTTCATTTTTATCATTGGTTTTCACTTTCACCTTGAATCTATTCGGTACCACATATCAAACGAAAGTCATCTTAACAATTAAGATTTATGAATATTCAATCACAGCCGCATTAAATGAAAAACAATTGCAGAGGCTTACACAAAACTAACTCTACATTTGACTATCAAGTAAACTCAAGGAGATAATATTAAATAATAAATATGACAACTTTACGTCTCAAAATTGAAGAGTTCATACACAAAACCATATCTAAATGAATTAAATACGCCTCTCCTGACGTATTTATTTAGTATTAGTTTTGGCGGGTATGGACATTCTGTATTCTCTTACGCAGCCGAAATTAGCATTTGAATGGCTGACGTTAATTATCCATTCTTTTGCATGACGCACGCCATTTGTAGGTTTCCGATATATTTAATACTTGTCACATTATCTAATTCATTTTCATCTTCTGCTAAATATAAATACCTAGTGATTTCGTCATTAGAACTGAACAGTACAGGAGTATAATTTTGAGCAAGCATAATCATTTCATCTTAGTTTTTTCTGTGTTTAACTTATTCCAACACTCCCTTCTTCCTTCATGTTATATTTAGACTAACTAATACAGTCTTTTCCCTTTATTGATAATATATTTTGTACATCATTTACCTTCTGTGGCGGCGGTGGTTCAGGAACATCAGAATCCCACTCAGAGCTAAGATCGTCACTGGAAGCTTCGGCGTAGTCTTCAGACCAGGGCACTTCCAGGAGAGACCGCTTCATCTGGTCGTAGCCAGGAGACAGGGTTTCCGGACCGTATCCTGGAGGCAAGGGGCTGGAAGCACGGCAATCCTCGCAGTTACACGGCTTGAGCCCAAAGGAGTCTTTAGGACAGTCATCGTTCACGTCAGTTTTAGAGTTCCGTCTAGCGTCACGTTTTCTAGCACTGCGCGGTGACAATCTGTTGTTGCACTGTGGCGGTATGTAGTACCTCGATGGCTCCGAGGATCTCCTCCCGTTATCCGGCGTTTCGATCTTTACGGGCGTGAGCAACGATATCTTCTTCGCTAGCGGCTGCCGCTCCTCGCTCGTCTCCTGGCCATCCATGGTGTAGCGAATGATGGGTATGGCGAATGTGAACTGTTCCGTACACTCGGGCATTATGCTAGCACTTCACTGATTTTCGAATTTGGCACGACATTTTAGACACTGGATCGTCACTGTTTTTGCGCGTGGCAGGACGGCGAGCGGCGCGAGCGGCAGCGACGAGCGCGGTGTAGAGACTGCGCGAGAGTGCTTACCACAACTTTAGCTTTGAAGACTCGCGCTGATATCTGTACAGTTCAAAAGATTGGCGGCCTAGGTAATTAATTGCAATCGCAATCAATTTACTAGGAATACTTGCTGCGATTAACTTAAAATAAACAAATTGTAACCAGTATTCCTGTGCGAGACAATGACGACATGCGCTGTTTACGTCAGTAGTCGTTGTGATAATGAGACCTAGTTTTCCTTTACTTTATCCCGGTCAGTTCAGTAGCCAATTAAATACATAATACATTATATGCGAAATGAGACAGTAAACAAAGTAGTTTTCCACTGTGTGTATGACAAGGTTCTACTAATGGGGAATGGACTTTTATATACCTCCTTTTACGTTGTACATAGAGTTAATACTGCAATATAAATATCCAGAACAGACAATACCACTATTGACAGTAGACTCTAATGGCGTTATTAATCAACGCCTGTTAAATCGACATGGCAGTTATAATCGTTCGCTCTTATCCGTCATTTTGACATTCGTGTTTTTTGGAAAGGGGCAAAATTTAGGAAAGGTTTGGTAAATTCTATGAACACAGGGGTAAGTGTAGGAAAATATGTACATAAAGTAATTAGAGCTTACCGCGCATTTAAATATTTAAACTTTGAATTACAAACAACAATTTAAATAATAAAATATAGTACGTATCCGACACAAGCCCAACCCAAGGGTACCATCAATTTTTTTTTACAATGTCATATTTATTCCTAGTGACTGAATTACGCCTGACCGACTTTTACTTGTTCTTTTGCAGTAGGTACTTATAATTTTCTTTGTTATATGTTAACGGCACCAATCATGGGACATTTAAGGGAAAATTAGGAGTATTTTTGATATTTCACTGACATCTGTATAATTTCTACCGCTTTATGCTTTAAAAATTGAATGTCCAATTCGTCCTTTATGTTTTCTATGTATTTAATGAAAGCTACTGCAATTGATTACAATATTATTAACCAATTAAAACTATGGTTTTTTGCTCCAGTTATGGGATGTATGGCGCCATTAATTTTCAAACTAACAAATATCAATGAAAAATTAAACTTAAGCAGCTCTTTGGCTCTTATTTATGGTAAAATGTTACCAGCGATTAAAAACTCATGGTAAAACTTGTTTTACAGGATTTGTCCATACCATCCCATTACTGGTGCCTGTTCCATTATAGGGGTGTTTACTATAACACCAAGTTTGATATTTTACCTTTCTAGATTAAACAGTTTAAAAAACAAGTGACTTGTTTGTGTATGTATTATGGTCGTCATGCAATAATAAAGGAACCCTTCCGTTGCAAAAAATACCTATAGTTCACCCAGCTCTATATGTCGATAGTAATTTATATTGCCTACAGAATAATTTAAATGAGTGTCTTCTAAACTTTATTGCTCATTTTTAAAGTATTACGTAGCATGTAACATGTAACTGACCTAGAATAATATTATATGAAGTGCTATAAACTCAACTCTGCTCGTAACACTTTATCGCAATAAGGTATAAGTGAACACGAGTATAAAACATTAAAAACTAAGACTAATTATAATTAAAGAAGATCGAAAGGATAATGCTAATTTACAACTTGTAGATCTGTTTACTTCTATGTTTTTTTTGTATCGTGCCTATAAATAATTAGGTACAGTCAGCATGAAAAGTAGCGGATCAAATAACGCTTCATAAGTCTCATCTACCTGATTCGAACTTTAAGATAAGTCAAATATTGGAACTAGATACGATATGGATCAGATATGTCAGTGTCAAAAGTGACGTTTCGGGTGAAATCGGGTCGGGTCGATAGAAAATAATTGCAAAAAATGGTTTTTAAAGTCACCATTAAACGTTTCTATATCTTTATTTTTTGATTTATAGGTCTGCAAATAAATTAAAACCACAATTTAAAAATATTTACATATTACAAAATATACCTATACCGCTAACAAGTAATTTTACACAAATAATCCACATATTTTTATGTTAATAGTTTTCTTATTATTCCCTTTTAAGTAGGGCTAAGATGGTCGGCTCTTTATCATTTGTCACCATGCCTGTCACGTTCTAACAAGTATAGTATAGTAGGCATAGTGACAAGTGATAAAAATGGAACCATGCGGCCACCGCAGTTACAGTTACAGTGCTATCACATTTATTCCGGTACAAATAATATATAATATACAACCTACATACACATACAACATAGTTTTGTGTTTCTGCCGGTGAGTAAGGTTGCCAGAGCCCAACGACGGTCGGCAACGCGCATGTAACTTCTCTGGAGATGCAGGCGTCCAAAGGATACGAAGACTGCTTACCATCAGGCGGGCTATATGCTTGTTTGCCACCGACGTAGTATAAAAAATAAAAATAACCTCTGCGCCATTCTGTCGGCGTTGTTAACACATTCAGTGCCGCGATAACGCTGGGATCGGCTACGAGCGTAGCGCAACGAAAACGTTGGCAGTGAAAGTGATATTCTGATCCCGTACAATTATAGGGGAAGGTGACACCTGATAGTTAAGAGAATTAGATTCATTATTTTGGATCAATATATTTAGTTAATTTTAATATCAATTACCGAGGCGACGCGCGCGTTTTCCTCGTTCGAGCGGGCCTCGGCCGAGGCACGTCTACACTGGCCGTCTACACTGTTCGCTCAGTGTGGACCCGGCTATTGACTATCATTTGCCACAAACGTAACGAAATCAAGTAATTACTTCAGAGATAAAAGCAACAATCACTACAATTTAACAAATGCAATTTCACCCCTTGTACGCGGGTGCAACCGGACACCAAACTCTACACTTTACTTTTCATTTTGATACGAGGAAAGGAAACTAGGTACAAATCTAAAAGAACTGCTTTGTGCTATTAACCGTGATCATAACACGCATGGCATCGTTAAACTAGATTGTTCCCAGCCTATTTAACAACAGATATATGTGTATACCTTCTAGGTTACAAACATATTTGTACATTTTAGGGTTCCGTATCTTCGGAGCGCTCAGTATAATTTTCCTATTTTTTGCTTTTCCCTTAACTAAGTTCTGACGGTCGCGTAGGATGTGTGTGTTTTGATTTAATTCAAATATTACGTAACTAAAGTATCAAATTAATGATCTAAGTTATGTGCCGGATAATAACAAGACATCTCCTTAGAAACGAACGTCACTTTAATACTGAAATCGCTTTTAAAATAGGTTTTTTTGTTGTTGTTATATCATTAAAAATTGAAACGAAGACGTTAATTCGAATGTACACTGACATAAGAATGATATCTAAATGTACTTATCCGTACTTACATGTATTGGCGCGATCGAGACGCATGATAACTAAATGAGTCATTTTTGAAATGAGCCGTTTTATTTTTAGTATACGTTCGAATTGGCCTGTAGATCAATGACGCCTGAAAGAGTTCAGTTTTCAACCGACTTCAAGATTTCAAAAGGAGGAGGTTCTCAATTCAGATCTTTTTTTTACTTCGTAATCATTTCTAGAGAGGTATAAAAAAATATATTTGATGGAAAGTATTGTTACGTTTCAAAACGCAGCTATGAATATTTTAATCCCGTTTTGACACTTTCAACGACATTTGTTGGCGGTATTGGGAAACAGCTCTTACGTGCACGATTGCTTATTGCGCCATCTGTTAGAATCGAGGAGTACTCAATCAGGTGAGGTCGGCTGTAATCCTAAGATACACCATGGTAACTACTTAGTTTTGAATATTTCTTCGGGGGATTAAATATATGAGTTTAATTCTTCTAAAATGATAACTTTAAATATAATTAGCCTCTTAAGGTGTCAATTTCTAAATATTGTTTAGGCCCTCGCTTGCACTGTGGGCAGATTATTGCTTTCTTTCCTGTGGCAACCTTCGGACCATAGATGTAGAGTATAAAAAATAAAAGGGCAAAAAGGCTATTGCTGGAACGCGACACGTCACTCGGAAAACAGGCAGCGATGTGAAGATCATCAGCGTTGGATATTTGAGTCAAATCACTGCGGGAAGGCATTCCCTTAAAACAATTCTTACTAGAGAGCGAACGCGTGCACACAAACATGGCGTCTGGTATTTGAGCTTTTTACATAACGCAAATTACAATGATGGTGACTGCAGCCTATGATCCTAAGTCTAAAAGGATAATCCGACTCTAATGCCGGTGTTTGGGTTCCCTGGGTGCGTCTACTCTTTCTTCGGGCACGTGTCGATGCCGCACGCTGCTTTGGCCTTGAACCCGTGGCTCATGGTACTAATCGTGACCTTGGCATGACCGGAGGTCAGCCGTCTGGATGCGCTTCGACGGTTTCGACGCGTGTCACCATGACTTGTGGCTGCTTCCTTTCAACGCCACGTGTTCCACTGTCTTCTGCTTCAGACTCGTGACACAGGTGTGACCTAATCTAATCTTGGTTACTCTCAATACTTTAACTAACTTCACAGTGCAATAGTAGCCTCTTTATAAACTTCAAGTGCATATCTAGTATGGAACAGAATAAACTTTAATTGAGACTGCGCCACTAGTCCGTTACCATTTTGTGTGTGTTAAGTATAGAAAGATAATAATAGTAGTATAAGGTTACCTTTGTATTACCTCTCCGTACTGCTTACTCATTTTCTTTTAATGAATTATACACATTTCAAGCTCAAACAATAGCTTTCTCTCACGCTATACAGCGTGCTGGCGCCCAAATATTACGTAGATTAAGTACATTTCTTTAGAAATCTCACAGACGTGTTGTGTGGCAATATATAGCGTCGAACCTACGAACCCTTAGAAAGACTACAAATAGTCTCTAAAGTGGACTAAACCTGTTACAGTATATACCGTGTTTTTTTTAAAACTTCGTTAAAAGCTGCCAAGCAAGCAAGCTGTAAGGCTGCCATACAGTACCTGCGCTGAAAGGATGTCGTAAAACGCCACCTGTCGGCCACCGGCATGTCATGCGAGTCTAGCAACTCGGAGATCGGACTGGCAAACTGCTGTCAATACGGGTCTTGATAACTGTGAACGCACAGCACCCAGCTTGAAGATCTTGACGCCAAACGTTGGCTCCGAAAAACTCGACCCAAGGCCTTTTACAACTACACATACAACTCATTTGGACAACTCTTCTGTGTTTCGTGCTGCCGGACTCTCAAAATCAAAATTGGATTTGCAAATCACGCTCACGTCATGCGGGTAATATGTAGTTAGCCAAATTTAAAATAGTTATAATATTAATAATAATAAAAGCTTGTAAGGATATCGCCGTCGACGGATACGTCTAGAGGGACATCATGTTCATCATCATATATAGCATTTAATTACTATTTATATAAATAAATAAAAACAAATTGTTGAAAATTAACTATGCCATTTAGTTTCCTTAAATACTCCGAAGTTATCTGACTTTAAAAAAACACGATATATTTTGTCAAAATTCAGTTCTCATGTTGGGATCAAGCGAACTCTTCAAAACGAATAGGCACACGTATAGTGATTTTTTTATTTTCATCAACAATTTGATGAAGAGAAACTACCGATGATCCTATACGACAAAAGAATTGTTTTAATTCTTGAGGATAATAATTGTAATCGATAAGAGGTGCACTATGGTTGTAAATAATTTAAATGGCATTTCTATTTTGTAAAGTTGGTTTTTTTTTATATTTAACTTTATTTGCTTAATGTGTCGTGATGCGAAATGTAAAAAAGTGCCTACACAAATAATTCACTAAACTTAAGATTATTAATGTTGAAATTAAATTTCTGAGCTGAGTCCAAGGAACCCGAGCAACAGCAGCACTCCCACTTGACCGTTTTTAACCATCTGTGTTTTTATTGACCTTTATTGGAGTTACTCACCGCGGCTGCAGTTTTACGGGTTCGTTAACCATAATTTTGTTAATGTCCTATATGAATCACATTCTTTGATCCCACGTGCCTTAGATATGACGAATTAAAAGACAAAAAAAAATTAAGTCGTTAGTAAGGTTTTTAGCTTTTTAGCAGGTATTATAGGCTAGCAAATTGCTAGCTAGTTCTACCGCTGACTGTATTTGCTGATTGGAAACACTGCCTGTTTAAATAAAAGTGTCATATGGTCAATTTTATCTCAAGGCAAAATAAACATCATTACCAGACGACATTGTCAACAATATAAACAAAATCCAGTAGGTAACATTATGTAAAACAAAGAAGGCAACGTAACTGAATTGGTACAGTAGGTATCGTCAGAGTGCATACTGATACACCTATTTTATGTTTGCATTGACAAATGCTTATTGAATAAGTCATTTTTTCCGTTTAATCATTGTTGTATATAGTTTTAAGTATTTTGCAAACAACACCAGCGTATTTTACTAGCCATATGCTATAAATATATGTAAGCTGCAGAACATCGACCAAAAGTAGATGTCTAGCAACTATTTATCTACCGTTATAAGAACGATGCTTCATGAATACCTAATAGAAGCATCTAAATATTGTGGCACGATGGGATTTTCGGGACGAAAAATTCCAGTCGTAGCATATGCACTTAATTTTTTTTTTGACATACTATTTAATATTTTAGTTTTATTCTAAATATTTTATAGGCGATTTACAAGTGTTGCCTGCATTACTCCGTCGTGGCCGACAAGGTGGTGGAGTACGTTCGCCGGAAGACTGGCTACAAGCTGAGGGTGCACCAGCTATGGTCGCGCCACTACGTGCATTTCAGATCGTTTATGAAACGGACTTTTGGCCGAAGGATGTAGTGTTTCGGCGGTTCCTGGGCAACCCGCCGAATCCTACGCCGAGCCAGACAACGCAACGGAACAACGCCTGTTGCCTCGTCGCCCAAATCGAGTGTTTAATTTTGTATTTTGTTATTATTTGCATCGTATTGTCTTTTAGCTTAGTAATACATATTTTCATTTCTTTTGTAGTTTGCCGTGCCTTAGTAGTAAAACTGCAATGCTGTGTAAATAATTTGTATAATATAATAGAATAAAATAATGTATCATTTAATACTTAAACCCTTTTTAGAAAATAGCTCCTTCGATAAATAAATCCGTTTTACGTCAGGAGTAAATTTCAAATTGGTTCCAGAGTTTCAATGTGGTGATGTGAATCTTAAAATGTTAATAATGAATCTTACCTATTTCAATATCATCATCGGACATCGACGTCGGTCACCCAGACATTGCCTTTAAATTACACGGTCAGACATGCTTAGATAAACGTTTAGCATAGGCTTTGTTACGCGACTCAACGGCAACAAATTGACATTTAGTATATTTAATTAGGTTTTTAAAGGGTCGGCAACGCGCATGTAACACCTCTGGAGTTGCAGGCGTCCATAGGCTGCGGTGACTGCTTACCATCAGGCGGGCCGTATGCTTGTTTGCCACCGTCGTGGTATAAAAAAAAAAAAAAAATAATTTGACAATGGTTATGTGTGAAGTTGGCCTCGGGCAGCGTAGATACGACGCAAGAAGACATGAGGAAAATATGTAGATTGTCATAAAAAATAACACTTAGATCATTTAGCGATGGCGCTCTAAGTACAGTGACGCACTGACGGCGCATAATTGTTAGTGCTGGGTCATTCTTAAATTATATGACTGCGGTCAGACTCAACTATTTAGTATAGTTTGACGGAGTTTAGACAAAGAAGAAGTGAGAGAAGAAGGTTAACATATAAATAAATACGTATGTTCTGTCTGTGATAGTGCAGCTCCGTAGCCTCAACTATGGTCCCATCCGGCAGAAAGCACGAAACTTGGGATGCACATAGCTTTTAGGTTTAAAAGAATAAATAGAAATAGAAACACGCCGAGAAGTTATTGTTTCCCTCCCTCCCCCCACTTTTATATCAACATTTTTAGTTTTTATGAATTTTCATGATAGTTTTTTATACATTTTCGAGCTAAGAAGCCGCACTATGAAATAACTTTAACGGAGTTTAGATACGATATGGATTGGATAAGTCAGTGTCAAAAGTGAAATTTTCGTCACTTTTGACAGTGACATATCGGATCCATATGGTGTCTAGACCTAACACTGACATATCCAGTCATTGTCAAAAGTGACGTTTTTGCTTGAAGAAAAGATCTAAAATCGAAACACAATAGATGCAGTCAGCATCAGATCAGACTACGCGTCAATCTACCATTCTCTATCTCTATATGTAGAACAATGGGACTGTAAAAGAAAATGTTGAAGGTATATCCCTATTTGGAAACATATATTCTGACGACCGGTCTGGCCTAGTGGGTGGTGACCCTTCCTATGAAGCCGATGGTCCCGGGTTCAAATTTTAGTAAGGGTATTTATTTGTGTGATCAGCATGAATATTATTTCCTTAGTCATACTTTTGGCACGTTGTCTCATCCGCTACTATTGATGCTGACTATACAATCAATTTGGATAACTTTGAATGCTGGGGTAACATTGACCGGGCCCAAAACTCCTAGAAACTGCGAAACGTGAATAGATACCTATAATAAAATTATACACATAAGTGATATTAGGTATAAAACGAATATTAAAACGTTTAAATAGTTTATGTGTAGATTTTCGAGGTAAAGATCCGCACTATGAAATAACATGCACAGTAAGATACTTCGAACTCAATTATACGGCCCAATTCGGACTTTATGATACATCAAATATTAGGTCTAGAGTCTAGGTACGATATGGATTAGATATGTCAGTGTCAAAAGTGACGTTTTTGTTTGAAGTAACGTCACTTTTGACCGTGACATATCTGGTCCATATCGTGTCTAGACCTAATATTTGACGTATCTCAAGAGGGAAGAGTAGCTTTGCGATCCCTGCGAAATAACGGTACTTTTCCGGAAATTCCATTTCGGGAGAAAACCTTTTCCTATAAACCTCGTTTTTCATTGTGTCAATAACATACTAAAAAAATATGGACAATGGAAAATATTTAGAATTGGAAAAACGTTTTCTCTTTTTGTGTGGATTATCATGTGCTATTACTTCCCCCGTAAAGTTCTAATCAGGCCGATAGTTTAGGTTCGGCATTTTGTTTATAATATAAGCCTCAGTCTAAAATTCTACCTTGATATAAAAGTCACGATATTACAAAAGCATTTAACCTTGGAGCTGTGTGTTTAAAAGAAATACTTTATTTTAGAAGTCTTTGTTAAGTATGAACTCAATACACGTTTCTATTAGTATAGGTTTATTTGTGTCGTTTTAAAACAAAGTAGTACTTAATTTTAGTTGAATAGTTAATAAGCTTCATCGCCAGTGTGGTACCTTATTCCTGAAAATATCACATATTATGACGTAGTTCACTCAGATATGTGAAAATCACGTTCTCATTAGTGCTATTATGTATAGTCGGTATTACCTGCCGACGTCATAAAATGATTTGCGAATTTTATAATACTAATATGTATTATATTTCATTAAAATAACAATATTTCGATAGGTATAGAAGGATGTTTTGAAATTGTTGATATCTTGGAAATGTTGTTCTTTGCAAATTACTTAACTCTAATATTGCATCCTTAAAGGAATACTTACGTACTACGTACCATTCGCGTTCGAATTGTGACGCATTGCATTTATATTAGTGTTTACACCAACCAATATTGGCCCTTTTAATATAAACCTATTCATATCCATATGTGTAGGTATATTTAAATTTAATTCCCGAAATTCAATATAACACGGAAGAACCAGTTATGCTAGATTTCACTTTTGTGAACATTTCTATTACTTACCGAGTACGCAGGTTGCAACAAAAGCTGATGGTAAGCAGTCTCCGTAGCCTATTAAAGGAAAAGATCGATGCCTAACTACGAGTACCCATATTTTTTTGGTCAATAATGCAACTGTTATAGGCTATAATGGGGGGGGGGGGGGGGGGGCAGTTCTTAGGAGGGTCCGATGGCCAAGGATGATGGATATTATAGTTAGATTTTTTTTTCGCAGCAGCTGCCCCCGTCTGTTCCCCTTGGCGCCGCCCATGATTTGTACCTATCTTGGCTTTTAATTCCCGGCTTTATTTTATTACTTCATTTGTTTTAAAACGTATTATGTTTGTAGCTCATAACTTATTTATTTTAGATTGTTTCGATTGTCGACTTAATGAGTGCATTTATTAACATTAAATTGCAGTCAATACAGTATTTTACTGCATGACTGCATTCGCTAGCAATGAATATTCAATTTGGACGTTTTTTTAATGTTTACAACATTAGGTCAACAATAATCAGTAAAAACCAAGCAATAATAATACCAATTAAAAAAAAGACACTTATTATTTGTTTTTAAAATATTTTCCTGTCAAGTTAGTGGAACTCTTATTACTGTTGCAATAATCGGTACCTACATTTTTTTAAATACTAATGAAATTATTATTTTTTTTGTCTAACAATCATTAAATTGCTGATCCCAATATCTACTGAATTGTTATATTTTAATCTCGTATTCATCGGAATATACATTTATTTAAACTTTATTGCACAAAATACATACAACAGTGTATAAATGGCGGACTTAATGCCAATTGGCATTCCCTACTAGTCAACTATACGGCCAAACAGGGACACGTACAAATATATTTCCGGCGGATCTAAATACCATATGTAACCATACCATATGCTTTCACAAAAAAGTGCCTTTTATTTTTCACTAACAATAAATATCTAAATGAATAGTCCCAGTGATTCTGGTCAAAAACATTACAAAAATTATTAGTTTTTCTAAAAAAGTAACACAAATGGTTCACTTTTTTCTAAAAATGCTTACGTATCATTTAAGCATAGTAATTCAGATTAATAAATATTTCCGACTCAAATTTGTACCAAACTGAAAAACATTAACAAGAGTTCCGTACATTTTAAGTAACCCGTTTTCGAATTTAACGTATGGCATTGGCTTTCCTTTCCGAGTGTAATTTTATTGGCATATTTTCGCCATTTCGTTAATGATGAGCACCGATTCCAGTCATTATCGAGGGTAACCTTTATCTTTTTTGATGCTTGGACCACTTGAATTAATTTAAATTGGCTACTGGCCAGATTTCTGGTCGTTTTCAATAATGACAAATAATTGTGAAGTCATTAAAGTAAAAATAAGATGCGATTAGTGACAAATTACGATTTTAATTGTGATTAATGTTTCGAAATATTTTTTATCATAATTGCATAGCAGGTAAGCTATACCTATTTAATAGGTATAGGTACCTATTCAATATAAAAGCGCATAAATATATAAGATTTTGGGATTTAGTATTCTCAAGCATTTGAAAAGTAAATAAAGTAGGTACCAAGGGGTTTTCAGAAAATAGTGTACAGTTTATTTTTCCAAAAACGAACAACTCTGATTATTTCGACACAGAACCACGAGGACTATATGAAAAACGGGTCCGTAAAAAGCTACCACTGAATGCGCTAGGAAGAAGCTGCCTATCACTCCTAAAGGAAAAAAATTATAAATAAAAAAACTGACAAATATCTAAACTAAAAGTCACTTTTTATTGTAGTCATTCTAGAAACCTTTATTTGTTCTCAATCTCATCAGTTTTTTACATTTGAAGTTGACAGTTTTTTTCGGTACACCCCTATCGTACCTATAATATTATCGTTTTCGATTATATATACGTTACACATTACACATTCAACGCAATTTACCTACATATTTATTAAAAGGAAATGACGCTTTCCAATGTCGCCATAATATATGCCATTAATATGAAACCAACCATCCAAAAAATGGCGCGTGAAAGTCTTTTGAGAAAGGAATGACGTATTGATGACGCACGGGAGCGACTTGACATTCGAGACGCGTCCGGTGACGTCATCAGAGATGCAATCTACATCTCCCACATACACCTTTATTAACCCAATGTAAACTTTATGCGTTAAGAATAGGGGATATCTCGAGTGCATAAATAAGTTTGCACAAAAGTTAGCCTACGTTGGCGTAAATGGTTCAAGTCGCTCCAAAAGTACTTCAAGATCGAATCCAAGCACGATATAAAGGTAAAAGGAGATAAACAATGTTATGGGTAACCATTTATAGGCACTAAACAGGTATCACGCGTGGTCATCGTATTCTTGTTCCTCACCATGTTGAGAGCACATTTCAATTTGGTACGGTCGATGAACTTTGACAAAAAGTCTCGTTACGTGAATAATATTGTAAGTTGTTAATTTAATTCAACACGTAGTCACTTGGGTATGTTTGTTTTTATGAAGAACTTCCAGTTTGCCGGGCTCGTGATCCTATTCGAGTTTCAAAATGTAGGTAAAATATATAGACAACCAAACCTAATAAACTTTAGGTAACTTCTTCCGTCAATATCTTTTTGCTACAATTTACTTCAATCAATTCTTTCATTTTTTTTCTATATTTTAAGAGACGACACAATCTACTAGTCTACTTTTCTCTCTCTTCTTTTTAAAAATGTTCAGTACTCCTTCAAGTAATACAAATATTACAAGTTATGCAGTTTTGTCACATCGTTGTTATGTCTGAATAACAATTATGATTTTTACTGCACCAAATCGCCTGTCACCGTTAAAACGTTCGCTAATTAAACAGTACTGTATGTACTTAGAAAGCTTAGAGTGCTCACTCCATACGGCTTCCTTTGCTTATATAATAAATTGTACGGGGTGGTAAAACTTGTTATCAATAGGTTTTTAACTCGCTTAAAACTTTTCTCAGAAATAGTCAAAATCATTTATTATAATATAATGTAATATTATGTAAATTTTCCGGAATTAATTTTAGAACTAAAACTGAATATGTGTACCTACAGCTTAACTCTCGGAGAAACGGCCAAGCCATATATGTTGACTAGGGTGTAGAGTTTGTGAAGTTAGGGCTTGTAGAGTTAGAAGCTCGATTCTACAAGATATCTGATAACTTTTTGACAGTGCGAGCCTTATGGTGTCATCTTGGCTACATTTTACATGTTTTTTTTTTGATGGGATCTTACTACAAATATTTTTTCGCAAAGACCACTTGAAACTTATTATACATGGGTTTTATGTGTAGGTATATGAAGCTATGGATTGAGCACTCTAAGATTACGTATTTCTCTATGCTTAGGGGCCAGTTGCACCAAGCACACTTCACTTCACCAAACTCGCAAGCGCTACACTGTGCGGTTTAAGAGGAACTTCCTCCCGCGCACGCTTCGGTTGTGGAATGAACTACCTGCCGAGGTTTTCCCGAGTGTCTACAGTATGAGGTTCTTCAAAAAAGGAGTGTACAGATTTTTAAAGGGTCGGCAACGCGCATGTAACACCTCTGGAGTTGCAGGCGACCATAGGCTACGGTGACTGCTTACCATCAGGTGGGCCGTGTGCTAGCTTGCCACCGTCGTGATATTTAAAAAAAATCTTGTCACGTGAATGTTGAGTGAACTATGAAACTTCCCTTACGATACAACTAGGTACTTAAGGCCGTGGGTTCAGCTTCTCTCACTCTCACTGAGCGTAAGCGTGAGCGAAATGGCTGTGCGTGCCCTGTTCATCATGTTATTGAAATTTTTTTTTCATAAAAAAGTAATCAATGAGTTCGTACAATAATAATTTTATAGAAGCAATTTTTGTACAATAATCGTTACAAACATTTAAGGTGCGTTTTAGATCTATGTTCGTGATTTTTTTTCTATCGACCGAAAGTCAAGAAATCGGGTTTCGAATCACCGAATTATGATCTAAAAGAGCGCTATGATTTTTCAAAAACTCTGCTGGCTAAATCTACAGCACCTTAAGTGTACGTTTTTACGGTGACAAACGGTTTGGTCCAACCGATCTAAGGACACAATAAGCTGTCCCATATATGTCATACATATGCACAATATGTGTGTATGTATTATTTTAAGTACCTAGAGAAAGGCCTCAAGATTGCTAATTAAATTATGGCAACCGTATTGTGGGCTAAAAAAGCGCTACGCCTCTTTAAAAACTCCGTTCTCTGAGTCTACTGCACCTTAAGGGCCACCCCACACTACCGTCTCCCGAGCGTCGGCGTGTAGCCAGCTCTATGACTGCTGCTCGACACAACGTTGGCGCAACGACGCAGCGACGCCATTTTCCATAGCGCCAATGCTCAAAAAACGCTAGTGTGGGGTCGGTCTAAAGCAAACGTTACATAAGCGACTCGTACATATAATTATGCCAATACTTTGAGCTACAATTAGGCATTACTTAAATCATGGATTTTGTTGAACAGGACTAGTTGAAAAACTTACTGTCATGGAAAGCTCCTACATATTTTCTTGGAAATTTCACACTTCAACACTTTGTCATAGTAAACCTGACTCCATGTACTTACAATTAGCGTTAATACGAGTATGATTAAACAACGCGCCAAAAATATCTGCCACCCTGGAATACTCTATTTGTTAGTAGTGCAATAATTACCCACTATTCTTTCTTCTTCAGTCTTTGTGAATTTTGTTATAATGTTAAATTTAAAAGTGAAAAAATTACTGTCTTGGGTGAGACTTGAACTCGCCGTGAGTTCTGGATCCAGAGGCCGTTTTTCACTTTTAAATTTATTTTAAGCTTAATAGCATCGTTCGCAGACGTTTCTGCTTGTTAAAAATTAATTTTGTTATTATACATATTGTTTGTAAATACTCGTAATGTAAGTATAAATTCAATTCTCACAGGCGCAATTACATGGCATGTATGTAAACGGTTTTTACGTCTCATGAAGTGAAATATTAATTTCTTTTGAGAATAATAATCTTTTCACGACACCAACTGGCAAAGGCCATCTTGATTGTAAATCACGAGCGGTTAAACAATCAATTTGCCCCCTTGTAAATCAAATAACTATTAACCCGAATTCGCGTTCAAAAGTATCTGTTACAGTCTAATTGTTCTACATAAATAAATAGAGATACCTATTTTGTAAACAGTCGTAGACTGTAGGTACGCTGATTTATTTTCAAAGGTGCGCTCCACCTAGTTACACGTGCCATATTCCTAAATGACATGTACACATATGCGGTAATGTCAGTAATGTAATGACGTCCGAATGCCACATATGGTGTTTGACGTAGTGCTACCGGACGGTGGTTCGTGCATGGAATGCGTTTACTGGAATAAATTGTATTGGGACATGGATCTGCCAAATAAAATGAATAATACAATAGTTATCGATGCTATATATATAAAAAAAAACATTCTTGCTTCTGCACTGCGAATTTAAAAAATATTATTTTTTGGTAATTTTTACCAGAACAAACTGGTCAAAACAACAAATTCCATAATCCTAGGCATTTTTATTCAAATATAGGTAATGGAAGGTAAATTAAAATTAATTCATCAAATCTCTTCTCAAGAAAATTCAACGGTTTTTGAAACTGACAAAATTGAGGAAACTTTAGGTTCTTTGATGGCTCATATTGACTGGCTCTACCGACGTTTGAGCCTCCTTTACTGTCCGCTAATACTAGCTGTACAGTAGGTAGCTCATACAGTAGTATTACGTGCGACATAGAATCTAACAAAATATGGCTTTACGGACATAATACCTATACACACCTTTGACCTTCAAAGCTTTTACAGTATTAGAATTTTTATAAAAAGGTTTCTTCTTAGTAGGTACTTGAATGAATATTAAATTAAATGGCTATTTATTATTATTTGTTTCTAGCAAACTTAGGACATCCATGCCTCCCACCATAAATTTTGTTGATTTTGTGGCCCTGCGTAAACATATTTTGTTAGATTTTTGTTGTTACTGATCTTAGAGTAAACCTTTGTTAATAAGCTCTAATAAAAATATTCATTATTTAAGTACAAAAAAATGGATTATATGTTCCCATTTATCCCAGTCCCACGTGACCGCCGCGCTGCCATACATGAGGTGGGGCCAAATGGGAATGATTTATGTGAAGCCTCACCCACTTAAAGTGCTGACTACTGATCTGGTATCATTTTTTTCTAAACTGAATAGTTTGCGCGAGAGACACTTCCAAAGTGGTAAAATGTGTCCCCCCCCCCCCCCCCGTAACTTCTAAAATAACAGAATGATAAAACTAAAAAACATATATTTACCATGCAAACTTCCACCGAAAATTGATTTGAACGAGATCTAGTAAGTAATTCTTATTTTTAAACTTTTTTTTTTAAATAAATGGTACGGAACCCTTCATGGGCGATTCCGACTCGCATTTGGCCGCTTTTTTAATGAGAGCTCCACCTCTTAAGTTAATGCTAGATAGAACAGGAACAGTACTTATGATATTTGGTCTGCTTCTAATTTAAAGCACATTTATCGCTAAAATGAAAATTGTGTTTTATTTCATATTATTGACTGATCGTGATCAGCATTATCTAAATGTCTGATGAGTGGTTGTGGCAAATTGAAATTCACGCCATCTATTGCCAAGAGTAAGAACTTGTACGAAGTGAAACAACAAGTGCTGTAATTGATCGGCGTACTCGCATTGCGCAGTTACATGTTTGACGGATACTCTGCATAGATGGCGCTAGCAATCTTAACAGATCACAAGGACAACTAAAAAATAGCTTGAAAACCGAATTTATTTCATTGTCACTCGGCCCGATTCGAAGAAGTGTAAGACGTGTAAGATCTTGGAAAAATCTTTAAAAGATCGACAACTAAACGACATGTCAAAATTGATGTTTATTTCGATTCCGCTGTGATCCCAATAAGATACGATATTTCTAACGTCAAAGTGACATTGGTTGTCCGAATCGAGCTGCTTCTGACAATTATACGATATACAAACGATATCTAAATGAGAACTTATCTAAATTCTAAACCAGAACTTATCGTAATCGTATTTCTTTCTTCGAATCGGGCCGACTGTCATGCTTGCTGAAGACAGTAACGTCGATGCAAGGCATTCCATAACCCTGTAATATTATGTTTTTATTTAAAATTAGCTTCCTTCCACGACTTCGTCCATCTAGAAGTCGTTGAATTCCCAAACCTCCCTACCAGCCTACTCCTCCTGCTTAGTACTGCCTCCCTTACTTTCAACTTTATTTTACCCAATTAGGGTATTACACATATGCCAGGTTATTAATCAACCTGTGTGCCAGATTCCAACAGAGAGAGATTGAATCAGTTCAGTTGTGGCGAAGGTGTTGAACTGTGTTTTTGTGCGTGAAGGAGGAACATAACATCTATTCAGTTATAAAGATCCAAACACAATCTTTCAATTGAATATAATATTAGTAAGATAAATATTGTCGCTATTAACCGAAATGTGTCCCAATTCCATCGGATCGGATCATCCATTATAAGTATTGACAGATGTTATCGATCCATTGTCACCTCGCCTCGATCGATAGGCCGAAGTAACCCGAGTGCTTTGCTTAATGCTTGGTAGGTTATAATGAGATAAACAGGCACGTGGGCAGACAAACATCAGGAGCAAAATACGATAAATTTTAAATGTCAGCTCGTTACATAACTCGGTAGCCCTTTTTGAAAACTGGTAATCTCATGGCAGTCATGGCGGTATATCTGCATAGGAGTGGACGGTAAAAAATCGTGACATTGCAAAAAACATTTTTAGTATGCTATTCTAAAGGGAGAACGGAAAGGCAGATGCCTTATATAGGTATGTTATTAGGCAAATGGATAAATATCCATAGATATAACTATAACTTCATCCGAATCCCTTTGTTTGACATAATTATTGAAATTCATAATGTAATAATGATTGTCAGTTTATCATAAGTCATAATTCTGAAACCGTTAACTTTTCAGGATTTCCGTAAGGTTATCCTTTAGGTAGTTAGATCGGTTAGGTTAGGTTTGTTTTTATTGCAATCCTGAAAAGTTATGCGTTTCTGAGAAAAAACAAATTATGACTAACGAAAATGCGGACAAACAATACATTATGACTAAAACTTTATGAGAAACAATAGAGACCCGATATAGTTGGGTCTCTATTGTTAAAAACAAGCTGAAATAGCATAAGTTAGCTTAACTTTGTGATTAATAAACATAGGCACTAATAGCTTAAGTAGGTATAAGTAATATTTTTTATATCAATCACTCCAATTTCACATGCTATGTACATACAAAAATTAAAGAATAACATACGTACCCGTTTTAACGCCTTGTTTGCATCAGTAGGGTTCGGCATGTAGAAATCCACAATACCAAGCAAACAGTCATCACAGCGACACACATCACTCGGTAGCGAAGACATAGACCCGAAGCTGCTGCAGCTATCCATAGAATCCGTTCTCACTAGTTTCCCCGTGCTTAGAGCCTCCATCTTGGCTACTAGCAGAGATTCCATGAGGCTTCTAGGCCTGCCGGGGGAGCGCGAGCGACGAGCGAAGTCAGGACTCTGCGATCTGTATCTCAAAACGTCAGGTGACAGAGGACGATAGCGTTCGAGCACGTCAGGTGACAACGGGCGTCGCAGATCTAGAGACAAGTCGGGCGACATCGCGCGGCGCGTCAACTCAGGCGCAACTAGGTCTGACGAGGATGCGCGTGAGAGCGGAGGCGTAACGCTCCGGCAATGTGACGATGTCATCTTTGAAGCACGCATTGATGGCTCTTAAACGATTAGTTATGTAAATCCCAGTGTTTTGATGAGTTCAATACCAACAATGCATTTGATACGCATCGGTGCTCTTTTTAATAATACTCAATATTGAATATGCATTGTATCACTATACAGGGATTTGTTTATTGTTAAACTGTATACTTTGATTCTGTTGAGTGTAAACAGTATACTTGATAAGCATTTTACTGGGACACTGCGTCTACTGTTAAAAACCGAAATTTTTTATTAATTTGATTCAATCTGATTTTCACACAAAACTTACTAGCTTTAAATTTATCTTGTTCAAATTGACAAAGTTAAAACTCGGACCTAAAGGAAGCCAATTTTAAGATTTAAGGTTATTTTTTTAATATACATAACTTTTGTTTCTAATTCCTTCATCTACAAATAAATATCTGTGAGCTACATTATCCAAGTTCCATATTGACACTCAATACTCCTTGTACGTCGCGAATTTGCAATTTTATTACAAGCACTTAAGATGTAAATTGCTGGCGATTAACTTTCGTATGAGCGGCGATATTTTGCTGAAATTACTGGACAGAGTGGACAGGGTGTTTTTACTCCAATCTTTGCGGCAACCGTATAATTATGATAAAGTTTTTGGAACATTTTAATGATGTTTGAACATTTTATTAAAGTGTTTTGATATACCAGATATTACTGCCAGCGCTGGCAGCATGGTTCCATTTTTATCACCTGTCACTATGCCCGCCACTTGTTAGAACGTAACAGACATGGTGACAAATGATAAAGAGCCGACCATCTTAACCCTACAGTATTTAATTCACAATATTAAGCTCACTTGAAATTTCTCTTGGTAATGCTGAAGGGCTCTGAGATGGTACCTATTAGTTAATATATTTTACAGTGCATATGGTGCTACTTTACCGCACCAGTGCGATAATTAGCACATTACGTAACTATGTCGATTAATTTATAGATACCCATATAATGTCATTGAAAACCATGTTTGCCAATCAGGAATAACGAAAGCTTAAATGAGAACCTATAAACGTGTAAACTAGGTATTGGTAGATATAAAAAATATTGTTTCCAAGAAAAGTTTCTGAGGTTATAAATTCTAAATTTTTGAGCATTGATTAGGATTACTAATTGGTAAATAAATACGTGAGAGATTAGCCAGTTAAAGTGTTTAAATATATCTAAAGAGAAACAGTTCCAAGAAAGAGTTCGTTTTAAAATAGAACGCGATTATCTCCTTATTTTGAAAAGATTGATGACCCACTCATGTATCAAACCGAACCCGCAAACTCGTTCATAACAAGTATTTATTTCCTTGTAAGTTTGTTTGTTTACATCTGGCTCCAAACCAATACAGGTCATTAGTTATGCTATCCACGTACGAAAATGTAGCCTTAGACATCTGCGTCACTACCATAAGCATAAAATGAGCACTAGAAGTGACAAGTTGACAACCATAACCATTACATGTAATACGTTATCTATTGCTTAAGGTACACAAAAGAGACTTTAAAAATACTCTTCAAAAAGTTTAGAATTTAATGAGAATAATAACAATACTAAAACGCGCACCGCATAATGCCACTATTGCTGTTAGGTATCTAAGTGCCAAATCTACTTAATTCGTAAGCATAAACGACTATATTATGTATTAAATTTAGCAGGTCTTGGTTGAATAAATAACATAAATACTTGTTAAGTTGGTTGGGTTACTTTTGTGACGCAATACCTAGGTCAAGATAATGTTTAAACAAATATGTTATTTCCGTTCCATTCATAAAAACTTCAATTTCGGCGATCCGTTTGAGACTGTTTCCAGTGTTTCCTAATTCAAAATTTAACTAAGGTGCTAACATGAGGACTGAGGATTAATCTTGGATTCTAATTTGTCATTACAGCGGGCATATGAGTCGCTGATGTGGTAAAGCAAGCATTATATTTTAACACTGCGCGATTTAGTAAGGGAATGAAATATTATTTTTGCCATGCATCACATAGATAAACGTCTACAAATCTTCCATAATACAGCCAAATTGTCAGGAGGTTTCAAAATGGCTCCAAATCTTCAGATGACAACCAAAACTCACTAATTTATAAGCAATTAACCTCCTGGCAATTTGGCTGTATTATGGAAGATTTGTAGACGTTTATCTACCTTCTTTTATTAATAGTGCAGTTCACCAGGCTCTGAACTTGTAAAGTAAGAACGCTAAACACGAAGAATTTCGTACATTGAGCCGCCTGTTCCTATGTCTATGTAATTTAATTGCTGTCCCACCCATGTGCCAGCTGTCAATGCTCCTGTACGAGCGAAAAAGCAATATAACTATGGGAGCGCGATAGAGATAGGAAATGGCGGGTCAGTGTACGACATTCTTTGTACTTAGCGTCCATACTTTAGTAGTGATTAGTGACTTTTGGTTATCACCTGTTGAAAAGACCTTAACATTCAGGAACAGGTGAGACTATTTTTTGTAATTGTATCTGTAAATGGTTAAGTTAATTTCGCTTTTCTTGCAACTTTATCCCCGTAGAGACTGGTACGAGTGTTGTATAATCCGATAATAATCTACGAGCAGCGTGCCTGAGCACGCTTGACTTGCTTCCTTGTTGAATTGTCTAATATCGCCGTGCTAGGCTGAACGGTCGGATTTCTAAATACTTACTGGATAGTAAATACTGTAAATAGTAAGAACTTCTCATATTTAAACAACAGTGCGTACTGTTTTTAATTATTATTTTAGTGATGAAATCCATTTTTCTTTTATTTATAAAGATGATCAATGTAAATATTTAAAATAGAATATTGCTAACGACAATATAATTCATTTTCCTCTAGGGCTTCTAGTTTCGCTAAATCTGTCGTCCAGGTTTTCCGGGGTCTGAGACTAACGAGCACCCAATTATCGATGATCTCGAGAAATCTGTAATTGTGAGATTCAGCGGACATTCTAGATCCCATGGCATGGGTTACGTGGTGACTGTCAATTTTTCCATTTGGAAACAGTCGCAACTTTTTTTAGATAACTATTTGAAATTTTCTCACTTCTTCGATCACACCCGAAAATTTTTATAGTTACAAAACACAATCAAATAAATGTACATACTTTTAAAAGCAAATGATGATAACAGAATTTCTTTTTTCTTACAAACGTTACAATAAATATATGTTTTATATGAGTTTACAGAAAATAGTGTACCCAATTAGCGTGGGTAGTTATGAAATATCATATGAAATCATAATTATACTTTATGATATTAACACTAAAACCACGTTTTTATTGAAATTTAGTGAATAGAATAGACATTTTATTTGTATTGATTGTACATATTACCTAAAACTAATTATTTACACATAACAAGGAGCAAAACAACAAAATACATTTCTATGCAAGTCCATATATTTCTATGGAAGTAAATCGAATTATATATTTATACTATACTGAACATACATTTCAAGAACATCTTTTTATTATACACATTTAATTAGGTATAGAGATCAAAATGTCAAATGAAACAATTACAAATACGAGCTTATAAGCAAAAATATTTATTTGTAAATAATTATATGAATCTACATATTTATTTATTCATCAAGAAATTCTTTTACCGAGTGCTTGTCATCACAAAACTGACAGTGATTATTTTTTCTTAACAACTCACTCTAATTGGGTACACTATTTTCTAAGAACTCCCTTATACATACAATAAAATTAATGAATTGAACTATTATTTCATGATTAACATTTATACAACTCAAAATCAAGTGAATGAGACAATAATGGCGGTAAGAAAAGCGGTTCCATTGTATCCTGAGCAGCAAAATTTGTAAAATTATGCTTAAAATCAAGTCTGATGTCATTTCCGTGTAAAAGTGTGTTTATATGGTATGTGTATGTGTATTGGCCACTGCATAAACAAATATGTATAATAAACTAAACTTTCTTACGCAAGCCAAAGCTTACTATATACGGCGCAGCGGCCGTATATCAAACCCACCGATTTGTCACCAGTAATGGAGCGTTTAGTATCAGCTGATAATGAGCGTTGCGACACCGAAACCAAAACAAATACACCAAATAATCACACTTAATACCAACGACATAAGCTTGATCTTAATAATAAAATTGCTAGAGGTTTTTCAACGGTAGCTATGCTAATAGAGACTTATTTGGTAACGGAAAGCTGATATAATCAGGTTACAGAGATTTCATTGTGTGGCTTTTGTTTATAAACAATTAAAAGTGATTGTGCTTCTTAGTTATGTCTTAATAGACTTACTGTGTATTATAGTTTATTAATTATGATCAATATCCTAAAACCGATTTTGTTGTTATAAATCGACCTGTTGGCTGGCATAGGTAACACAGATACATAGTTAGTTCACAAATCCCAATTCGTGTGTAAGTATTTGTGGGTGGGGCTCTGGGGCTACAGTATGAGGTTCTTCAAAAAAGGAGTGTGCAGGTTTTTAAAAGGTCGGCATTGCAAATGTTGCAGGCGTCCATAGGCTACGGTAACTGCTTATCATCAGACGGGCCGTATGCTTGTTTGCCACCGACGTGGTAAAAAAAAAAAAGTTGCCACAAAAAAATATTTTGTTGCAAAATCGAGGCAAGCTAGTCATAATAAATAACGGGATAGGGTGTCCATGACGTCGCATCAATTAGTCCTCGCATTCCAAGCGTTTAAAAATACCATCTGCCAAAAGGCTACATAGCTATCACGTACTGCATATAAAGTGCATGTTTTATTACCCCTTTTATTTATTACACGAATCCAGGCAATCTACACAACTTTGTGCCTTAAATATTGTTTTATATGGTTGAAATTAAAAGTTAAAAAATTTATTAAAGGAACACGAACGTTGCGTGTGATCGAATCGTTAAATCGTTGAATTATAGACAGTCCTGGGTTTAATCTGTGTTTTATTCTTAGGTAGGTTTCAGGAGAAAAATGCAAATGGACATAAATAACCTATTAAGCCTATAGTTAAAATATAAAATCATATTTATGAATAGGTAGATAATATATTGTAGTTTTGGTTTTTAATTTTTTCCCTTTTTTTAGCTTCATTTAGTTTTGTTTAAGGTATATTTTAAGGTACTTAGTCTTATTTTTATATTCATAATAAAATTATAGCATACTGTTTTTTTACTGTTTAATAAAATACATATATTGTATATGTATATCGTCAGCTAACGTCGCTAGGCTTGGGGAAAAATATATCAAACCGTACAGTGGACATCAAAAATATATTTTCACCATACCAACTGGTAAAGGCTGTCGTGATTGTTCAAAAACGAATGAGAAAGTTGCATTTTATCCACATGTGGGGCAAAGTAATCAGATGCAAATTTTGATTTGTTTCCTTATGTTAGCTAGTGGTTTTAATAACTTTCATTTGGATTTGATTTTGTTTCCTTTTTTTGGTATTTCATAATATTTTCCTCACGTTGGTATGGTGAAAATATATTTTCACTACTGCACTTTATTCCATTCTAATATTAATAATGAGAAAATGCAAACTATTTACTGCCCATTTTCTCATTTTTATAGTGCACAAATTACTTATTTAGCCAGACCGTCACACACTTTTTAAAT